>NC_074682.1:43752714-44052714 GCF_029448725.1 Salvelinus fontinalis
CCGTTGCCCCTAGTGGCCGGTTTTGAAGTCATGTCCCAAAATCCTGCTTACTTGGACGTATGTTGCATTTCGCAGTGAGGTGAATGATTTATATACAGGTGAAGTCGGAAGTCTACATACACCTTAGCCAAATACATTTAAACTCTGTTTTTCACATTTCCTGACATTTAATCCTAGTAAAAAGTCCCAGGCTTAGGTCAGTTAGGGTCACGACTTTATTTTAAGAATGTGAAATGTCAGAATAATAGCAGAGAGAATTATTTATTTCAGCTTTTATTTCTTTCATCACATTCCCAGTGGGTCAGAAGTTTGCATACACTCAATTAGTATTTGGTAGCATTGCCGTTAAATTGTTTAACTTGGGTCAAACGTTTAGGGTAGCCTTCCACAAGCTTCCCACAATAAGTTGGGTGAATTTTGGCCCATTCCTCCTGACAGAGCTGGTGTAACTGAGTCAGGTTTGTAGGCCTCCTTGCTCACACACACCTTTTCAGTTCTGCCCACAAATTTTCTATGGGATTGAGGTCAGGGCTTTGTGATGGCCACTCCAATACCTTGACTTTGTTGTCCTTAAGCCATTATGCCACAACTTTGGAAGTATGCTTGGGGTCATTGTCCATTTGGAAGACCCATTTGCGACCAAGCTTTAACTTCCTGACTGATGTCTTGAGATGTTTCTTCAATATATCCACGTCATTTTCCATCCTCATGATGCCATCTATTTTGTGAAGTGCACCAGTCCCTCCTGCAGCAAAGCACCCCCACAACATGATGCTTCCACTCCCATGCTTCACGGTTGGGATGGTGTTCTTCGGCTTGCAAGCCTCCCCCTTTTTCCTCCAAACATAACCATGGTCATTATGGCCAAACAGTTCTATTTTTGTTTCATCAGACCAAAAAGTACGATCTTTGTCCCCATGTGCAGTTGTAAACCGTAGTCTGGCTTTTTTATTGTGGTTTTGGAGCAGTGTCTTCTTCTTTGCTGAGCGGCCTTTCAGGTTCTGTGATTATAGGACTCGTTTTCCTGTGGATATAGATACTTTTGTACCTGTTTCTTCCAGCATCTTCACAAGGTCCTTTGCTGTTGTTCTGGGATTGATTTGCACTTTTCGCACCAAAGTACGTTCATCTCTAGGAGACAGAACGCGTCTCCTTCCTGAGCGGTATGACGGCTGTGTGGTCCCATGGTGTTTATACTTGCGTGCTATCGTTTGTACAGATGAATGTGGTACCTTCAGGTGTTTGGAAATTGCTTCCAAGGATGAACCAGTCTTGTGGAGGTCTACAATTTTTTTCTGAGGTGTTGGCTTATTTCTTTTGATTTTCCCATGATGTCAAGCAAAGAGGCACTGAGTTTGAAGGTAGGCCTTGAAATACATCCACAAGTACACCTCCAATTGACTCAAATGATGTCAATTATCCTATCAGAAGCTTCTAAAGCCATGACATCATTTTCTGGAATTTTCCAAGCTGTTTAAAGGCAACAGTCAACTTAGTGTATGTAAACTTCTGACCCACTGGAATATTGATACAGTGAATTATAAGTGAATTAATCTGTCTGTAAACAATTGGTGGAAAAATTACTTGTTTCATGTACAAAGTAGATGTCCTAACCGACTTGCCAAACCTATAGTTTGTTAACAAGAAATGTGTGGAGTTGTTGAAAAACAAGTTTTAATGACTCCAACCTAAGTGTATGTAAACTTCCGACTTCAACTGTATATACACTAGATGACTGACAGGGAGCAGAGTACGTGAGCAGAGTTGGGCTCCTGCACTCAATGTGCGCAAAAAAATTCTCAGCACACAGGAGAAAACTGCAGCTCCATATTCGCTCTATTCATTTTCTGTTTGAAAGATAATTTTACAAACATCCCATCCCTACTTTTGTGACTATGTACTATTAGTTTTTTTTAAGTAGGCTATCGTAATAACTTTCAACATTTCAACAACATATGCTATTAAACAAGGACCTACCTGATGAATAGCGGCTGCTATGTTAAAAAACAAATAGCCTTTTCTCTAATCTATTGATTATCAGATACTTCAGTTGAAACTGGTTCTGTTACGCTCACATTTTACAGTTGATAGACAGCTTTAGCACTGTTACAAAGTTAGATTCTTCATTTTTAACATAGCCTGTATAAAAATCTAAACGTCTCCAGTGCTGCTGCATGGGCTCATTCCTGTCTTATTATCAATTACACAGGCTGTGTGAACTCTTTCTTGGTTGACTCATATCAACATCTCTGCGCATTAGTGGTGGGGTAGGCAAAATAAATAAAACAGAATATGCCTAATTAAAAGAACAGTGGTGAAAGAAATGAAAAATGCTGGGCAGAGCTTGTCCAGATCTTGTGGTTGAGCGGCACCAGAGCGAAATTGGAGCGAAAGAGAAGGCTGACACTCCAACATTTTTAAAATCCGCTCCATGCTCCAGCCAAATTACGCTCCGCTAGCATCCTCTGATAGGGGACGATGTTTTGAAGCCATTCCAACTCCATCTTGGGAGGAAGCTATAGTAATGCATTTGTTAATGTCTACATTTGTTTTTGCCAAGTGCATTCTATTACAGACACCTTAATGCTGTGGTATTCAAAAAAATTTCAGCTGGGACCCCATTTTTTTCATCAGAACGTCTGGAGGCCCCATTTTTTCACAATAATTTCTTGTGACCCCACCCCACAACAATAACACAACCTTAAAATCGGTATAATTAGATTTTTACATCAGCAAATAACCTTCAATTCATTACATGTTCATCTCTTATCTCTTATATCTCTTGTATTTTTCAAATTATCTTTATCAAAAACTTTTTTATATTGTCCCAAATAGAATCTGTACTCTTGATTTTTTGTTAAATTTCTTCCTTTTTCTCTTTATTTTTTTATATATTTTTTTACAAATACCACTGCCTTAATGCATACTTCGTAAATTATATTATGTGAGCTAAACATTAAAATGTCCCCACTACAACAACAAAAACACTTAAATATACAGAACCATTCAAAAGTTTGGGGACACCTACTCATTCAAGGGGTTTTCTTTATTTTGACTATTTTCTACATTGTAGAATAACAGTGAAAACATCAAAACTATGAAATAACCCATATGGAATCACATAGTAACCAAAAAGGTGTTAAACAAATCAAAATATATTTTTGATTTTAGATTCCTCAAAGTAGTCACCCTTTGCCTTGATGACAGCTTTGCTCACTCTTGGCATTCTCTCAACCATCTTCATGAGGAATGCTTTTCCAACAGTCTTGAAGGTGTTCACACATGCTGAGCACTTGTTGGCTGCTTTTCTTTCAGTCTGCGGTCCAACTTATCCCAAACCATCTCATTTTGGTTGAGGTCGGGCGATTGTGGTGGCCAGGTTATCTGATGCAGCACTCCATCACTCTCCTTCTTGGTCAAATAGCCCTTACACATCTTGGATGTGTGTTTTGGGTCATTGTCCTGTTGAAAAACAAATGATAGCGCAAACCAGATGGGATGTTGTATTGCTGCAGAATGCTGTGGTAGCCATGCTGGTTAAGTGTGCCTTGAATTCTAAATAAATCACAGACAGTGTCACCAGCAAAGCACCATCACCATCACCATCACACCTCCTCCTCCATGCTTCACGTTGGGAACCACACATGCAGAGATCATCCGTTCACCTACTCTGCGTCTCACAAAGACACAAAGAAGCAAAAATCTCAAATTTGGACTCATCAGACCAAAGAACAGATTTCCACCGGTCTAATGTCCATTGCTCGTGTTTCTTGGCCCAAGCAAGTCTCTTGTTCTTATTGGTGTCCTTTAGTAGTGGTTTCTTTGCAGCAGTTCGACCATGAAGGCTTGATTCACACAGTCTCCTCTGAACAGTGGATGTTGAGATGTGTCTGTTACTTGAACTCTGTGAAGCATTTATTTGGACTGCAATCTGAAGTGGAGTTAACTCTAAATAACTTATCCTCTGCAGCAGAGGTAACTCTGGGTCTTCCTTTCCTGTGGCGGTCCTCATGAGAGCCAGTTTCATCATAGTGCTTGATGGTTTTTGCGACAGCGCTTGAAGAAACGTTCAGTTCTTAAAATGTTCAGCTTTGACTAACCTTCAAATCTTAAAGTAATAATGGACTGTCGTTTCTTTTTGCTTATTTGATCTGTTCTTGCCATAATATGGACATGGAATTTTACCAAGGGCTATCTTCTGTATACCACCCCTACCTTGTCACAACCAGTGGTGTAAAGTCCTTAAGTAAAAATACCAAGTCCAAAACTTAAGTTGTTTTTTGGGGTTTCTGTACTTTACTTTACTATTTACATTTTTGACAACTTTTACTTTTACTTCACTACCTTCCTAAAGAAAATAATGTACTTTTTACTCCATACATTTTCCCTGACACCCAAAAGTACTCGTTACATTTTGACAGGAAAATGGTCCAATTCACCCACTTATCAAGAAAACATCCCTGGTCATCCCTACTGCCTCTGATCTGGCAGACTCACTAAACACAAATGCTTCGTTTGTAAATTAATATCTGAGTGTTGGAGTGTGCCCCTGGTTATCCGTAAAACATTTAAACACAAGAAAATGTGCTATTCGATTTGCCTAATAAACTCAGAAAAAAAATAAACGTCCCTTTTTCAGGACCCTGTCTTTCAAAGATAATTAGTAAAAATCCAAATAAGGCCTCCCGAGTGGCGCAGTGGTCAAAGGCACTGCATCGCAGTGCTAGCTGTGCCACCAGAGATTCTGGGTTCGAGTCGGGCCCGCCACAGGAGTCGCTAGCGCGCGATGAGACAAGGATATTCCTGCCGGCCAAACCCTCCCTAACCCGGACGACGCTGGGCCAAGTGTGGGCCGCCCCACGGTTTTGCAGCAGTGGCTTCTTCCTTGCTGAGCGGCCTTTCAGGTTATGTCGATATAGGACTCGTTTTTACTGTGGATATAGATACTATTGTACCTGTTTCCTCCAGCATCTTCACAAGGTCCTTTGCTGTTGTTTTGGGATTGATTTGCACTTTTCGCACCAAAGTACGTTCATCTCTAGGAGACAGAACGCATCTTCTTCCTGAGGGGTGTGACGGCTGCGTGGTCCCATGGTGTTTATACTTGTGTGCTATTGTTTGTACAGATGAATGTGGTACCTTCAGGTGTTTGGACATTGCTCCCAAGGATGAACCAGACTTGTGGAGGTTTTTTTCTGACGTTTTGGCTTATTTCTTTTGATTTTCCCATGATGTCAAGCAAAGAGGCACTGAGTTTGAAGGTAGGCTTTGAAGTACATCCACAGGTACACCTCAATTGACTCATATGATGTCAATAAGACTATCAGAAGCTTCTAAAGCCATGACATCATTTTCTGGAATTTTCTAAGCTGTTCAGTCAACTTAGTGTATGTAAACTTCTGTCCCACTGGAATATTGATACAGTGAATTATAGGTGAAATAATCTGTCTGTAAACAAATGTTGGAAAAATTACTTGTCATACACAAACAAAGTAGATGTCCTAACCGACTTGCCAAACCTATAGTTTGTTAACAAGAAATTTGTGGAGTGGTTGAAAAACAAGTTTTAATGACTCCAACCTAAGTGTATGTAAACTTCTGACTTCAACTGTATATAGACAAGTGTGTGCCTTTCCAATCAAGTTGTAGAAACATCAAGGATGATCAATGGAAACAGGATGCAGCTGAGCTCAATTTCAAGTCTCACAGCAAAGGGTCTGAATACCCATGTAAATAAGGTATTTCTGTTTTTTTGGGGTTTTTTGCAAAGAATTCTAAAAACCTGTTTTCACTTTGTCTTTATGGGGTATTGTGTGTATATTGATGAGGATTTGTGTTTATTTAATAAATTTTAGAATAAGGTTGTAATGTAACAACATTTTGAAAAAGTCAAGGTGTCTGAATACTTTCCCAATGCACTGAAAACGTCCCGAAAACCATCTACGCACTTCAATGGGGCAGAAAGCTTTTTGTTGTTGTGATTCTGGATTGCCTGATAGCTAGCAACGATGACAAGAAGCTGCCAAGTGATACCATGTCTTGTTTTGAGGTGGTTTGTCTGATTTCATGTCTATGCTAATAACATGGGAAAAAAAGACTATCTAGCTAATCAACAACTGTAAAGACGTATTTGCGAGGCAGCAACTGCTCATTGTGGAAATATATTTGCGTTTTCAATACACATTGGAGAGGAAACATTGTTGACGACATGTAAAGTATCTAAGCCAACACCTTCTGTTTTGCCCCATAGTTGCGCATGCGTTGGTTTTGTTGCTAAACAACCAACCAGTCTATACATCATTGGCTGGATTTAACAGAGGTGCCCATGATTCATGTTCAACAGGGTCAGAAGCACAGACGCTTACACACACACACACACACACACACACACACACACACACACACACACACACACACACACACACACACACACACACACACACACACACACACACACACACACACACACACACACACACACACACACACACACACACACAGAGGGAAAAGCAATCATACTAAGTGCCTTCTCTGTAGCTATGGTACCTTCTTCTCCTGTATCTCTGTGTGTGTGTGTGTGTGTGTGTGTGTGTGTGTGTGTGTGTGTGTGTGTGTGTGTGTGTGTGTGTGTGTGTGTGTGTGTGTGTGTGTGTGTGTGTGTGTGTGTGTGTGTGTGTGTGTGTGTGTGTGTGTGTGTGTGTGTTTGTGTACCTCTTCATAGTACATTTCAAACAGCTGATTGACAATTTGCATTTCACAAAGAAAGGAGAAAGTAAGAGTTGAAGATTTGAACTTTGAGTGGAAGAGGAGGAAACAGAAATAGGGGAAGGGTGGACAGAGAAACAGAGAGAGAGCGAGATGCTAGAAAGGTACTGCAGGGTAAGCTCAGGCAGGCAGATCGCTGTGAGTGATTTTGAAATTGGATGTCTATCCATGTCCTGAGGATGTCGGGAAATGCCTTCAAAACTGGCCACTAGGGGCAACCGTGAGCACTATTACCATCAAGTAGGCTTGAGTTTGGCTAGTGTGTTGTGGATGAGGGTGTGTTCGATCCCAGTGGTGGACACTTGTTTTAATTTTGGGGGTTTTAACCCTATCCCAAACATGAACCATTACCTTAAACCATTCGGAATAAGTGCCTAAGCTTAATGTTTGAACCCTATCCAAAACATTAACTCTTAACCTTCTAAATGTGATGTTTGGAGTAACTTTGAAATTTGAAGTTTGGAGAAACGTGAATAAACGTCTTATTCTGCAGTGAGACTGTCAGAGCTTGTTGAGCTCAGGATAGCTGATGAGTGGAGCTTGGGCTCTATATGTTATCTACACAGAAACTTTCAGAGTGAACTTTTCTGCTCTCAGTGCACACACACACGCACACAGCTCTTATCTCTCTACACCTTCTTACCTGCAGAGTGTGTGTGTGTGTGTGTGTGTGTGTGTGTGTGTGTGTGTGTGTGTGTGTGTGTGTGTGTGTGTGTGTGTGTGTGTGTGTGTGTGTTTGTGTTGTGTATGTGTGTGTGTATGCGTGTGTGCGTGCGTATGTGTGCTCTGAGCTTTTTGTCCGCAGTGGAGGGTGACCTGGGTCAATCAAGAGTGTCTGATTGGTTGTTTCTCCAGATGGTGTTTCTAATCTCTCTCCTGACTGGCTGCTCAGTGGCCAGGGCTCCTGAGTGTAGCTATGGCGATAAGAGAGTGACAGTCTCGCAGTGGTCATCCGCAGGTCATCTAGAAACATCCTCACACACGCACAAACACTGTAAGGTCTCTAATTTCTCTCCCTCTCTCCAGGAGATTGCAGCGTATCTGATCACATTTGAGAAACATGAAGAATGGCTGACGACATCACCCAAGACCAGGTGAGACACACACACACACACACACACACACACACACACACACACACACACACACACACACACACACACACACACACACACACACACACACACACACACACACACACACAATAATTTATGGTAACACATGTAGAGCTTACACAGTACCTTTACTATCTAAAAATGTCAATGTAAAATGATGAAAACCTAGTCAGCTATAAATGTTGCATTAATGAATGTAAATGTATGATGATAAGTGATGTATAATTCAGGTTTTATGGGGGACGTGTGTGTTTAAGAGAGAGGTTAGCAGGATTTCACATCTGAAATTGAATATGTATAAGCATAACTGCAAATTAGTTATAGGGAGAGAGAGCGGGAGAGACGGATAGAGGGAGAGAAAGGTTTTTGAATTTTAAAATTCCCTTTATCGGGTCAAGACCCCGCAGTACATGAACATTCCAGCCTGTAAGAAAAACAGAAGTTTAAGAGAGAGAGAGATCTAAAGAGAGAGCGATAAAGCCAAATCCTATTCCCCATAGACCTGAACCCCAAGACAATTGTGTAGGTCTGAAGGCATTGGTTCTGTGTAAGTACAATTGATCAACTTCCATCAGAGGTTAAGTTGGAGCTATTACCATATAGTGTTTATCAATTCAATCATATACCTAGGCCTAGGGGGTATTAGCTAAGGGTCGATCTGGGATTGGGTGACTGTCACACTAGGCTATATTTTAATCTAGTTAACATCTGACTGGAGTTTAGCCTCCAGCCAGCTGCTAGAACTATGGTAATTGGTTATGACACTCGCAGGGCTAGCAGTCTGATGGATGGCAGCTGTAGACAGTCAGTCACATTAAATCCACTCAATTCAGAACCACAAAGAAATGGAGCCAGATTATGGTAGATTACAGCTAATCCCACTGTTGTGGGCTGGGGCTTTGGTGAACTATAGCATGCTCATATAGCCACTTTATAACAATTTTCTAGCAGGTTCATATCAGCTTTATAACAGTCTAATATCAGGCCCATATCAGCTTTATAACAGTCTAATATCAGGCCCATATCAGCTTTATAACAGTCTAATATCAGGCCCATATCAGCTTTATAACAGTCTAATATCAGGCCCATATCAGCTTTATAACAGTCTAATATCAGGCCCATATCAGCTTTATAACAGTCTAATATCAGGCCCATATCAGCTTTATAACAGTCTTATATCAGGTCCATATCAGCTTTATAACAGTCTTATATCAGGTCCATATCAGCTTTATGACAGTCTTATAGCAGGGTGATATCAGGGTTATAGAAGGTGTGTTATAGCTGTTCTCAACGCTCTGTCTTGATAAGTGGAAACAACTGGCTCTTCACCAGCAGTCAGTCACCTTCACACTCCTCCCATTCCAACATACCTCATCAACTCCAGCTAATGACTGTTTTAAACCTTAACACTCCTCCACGCCTTTCTCTCTCTATATCTCTCTCTCCATCCTTCCCTCCCTTTCTTTATCACTCTTTCCCTTTGTCATACACTCAATCTCCTCCCCCTCACTCACTCCCTCCCTCACTTGTTCATTCACCCCATGGGATACAACAGCTCAAGAGTTTTGTCAAGGGTGAGCAGAGCACCTAGTTCAAGGACACACAGAGGACACACAGAGGACACACATCCGGGAAATATCTTGACTGCACATTCTCTTTTACAAAAACGACGATACACACAGAACCAGGGGATCCTCGACGATACACACAGAACCAGGGGATCCTCGACGATACACACAGAACCAGGGGATCCTCGACGATACACACAGAACCAGGGTATCCTCGATGATACACACAGAACCAAGGGATCCTGGACGATACACACAGAACCAGGGGATCCTCGACGATACACACAGAACCAGGGGATCCTCGATGATACACACAGAACCAGGGGATCCTCGATGATACACACAGAACCAGGGGATCCTCGACGATACACACAGAACCGGGGGATCCTCGACGATACACACAGAACCAGGGGATTTTCAGCAAGCGGAGATTGCAAAGCCTTCTCTTCCTCTAGCACTCACAAACTCAGGAAATGCTTTTTATATCCCAAACAGCTTGGCACTTGAATCAATAGTATATGTAAAGTCTGGTTGAATCAGAGGGTGTGTGTGTGTGTGTGTGTGTGTGTGTGTGTGTGTGTGTGTGTGTGTGTGTGTGTGTGTGTGTGTGTGTGTGTGTGTGTGTGTGTGTGTGTGTGTGTGCGTGCGTGCGTGCGTGCGTGCGTGCGTGCGTGCGTGCGTGCGTGCGTGCGTGCGTGCGTGCGTGTGTGTGGTTGAATCAGATCCCTCATCTTTATATCATCTCTGTAACATAATTAGAGTTAACCGCGGCGGGATGAGTCACAGCAGCCGCGAGACACAGAGACTAAACTAAGCTTTGATCAGAGGGCTACTGTACTCTACTGAGAAACACAACACATTTAAGGTGGCAAAGAAAATAAGCTCAAAGTACATTCAATTTCACTGAGCGTGCTTAAATGTAATTACCATAATCTCTGGTCATGTACTTTTAGTGAAAAATGAACAAAAAGAAAGGAGAGGAATAAACGAGAGGAGAGAAGAGGAGTAAAGAGGAAAAGAAAGAATGTGAGGAGAGGAGATAGGAGAGAATGAAAGACAAGGGAGGGGAGGAGATAGGAGAGAATGAAAGACAAGGGAGGAGAGGAGATAGGAGAGAATGAAAGACAATGGGAGGGGAGGAGATAGGAGAGAATGAAAGACAAGGGAGGGGAGGAGATAGGAGAGAATGAAAGACAATGGGAGGGGAGGAGATAGGAGAGAATGAAAGACAAGGGAGGGGAGGAGATAGGAGAGAATGAAAGACAATGGGAGGGGAGGAGATATGAGAGAATGAAAGACAAGGGAGGGGAGGAGATAGGAGAGAATGAAAGACAAGGGAGGGGGGGTAGGAGAGAATGAAAGACAAGGGAGGGGAGGAGATAGGAGAGAATGAAAGACAAGGGAGGGGGGGGGGGGTAGGAGAGAATGAAAGACAAGGGAGGGGAGGAGATAGGAGAGAATGAAAGACAAGGGAGGGGGGGGATAGGAGAGAATGAAAGACAAGGGGAGGGGAGGAGATAGGAGAGAGTGATAGACAAGGGGAGGGGAGGAGATAGGAGAGATGAAACCCAAGGGGAGGGGAGGAGATAGGAGATAATGAAAGACAAGGGGAGGGGAGGAGATAGGAGAGATGAAAGACAAGGGGAGGGGAGGAGATAGGAGAGAATGAAAGACAAGGGGAGGGGAGGAGATAGGAGAGAATGAAAGACAAGGGGAGGGGAGGAGATAGGAGAGAATGAAAGACAAGGGGAGGGGAGGAGATAGGAGAGAATGAAAGACAAGGGGAGGGGAGGAGATAGGAGAAAATGAAAGACAAGAGGAGGGGGGGAGATATGAGAGAATGAAAGACAAGGGGAGGGGAGGAGATAGGAGAGAATGAAAGACAAGGGGAGGGGAGGAGATAGGAGAGAATTAAAGACAAGGGGAGGGGAGGAGATAGGAGAGAATGAAAGACAAGAGGAGGGGAGGAGATATGAGAGAATGAAGGGGAGGGGAGGAGATAGGAGAGAATGAAAGACAAGAGGAGGGGAGGAGATAGAGGGTTTGTGTGTGTGGGGTTTATTGATTGTTGAAATGCTTGTTCTGTCTCTGTTGTTAGGAGATAAGGCAGCAAATCCTCCACCTTACACACTCTCTCTCTCGGTCACACACACACACACACACACACACACACACACACACACACACACACACACACACACACACACACACACACACACACACACACACACACACACACACACACACACACACACACTGGTCCCACTGTTTCTGTAATGTGGTGATTGATTGAGGAGCTCCAGGGATGACATTGAGCTCATAGTACACTCAGGAGGAGATCTGCCCTCTGTGTGTAGAGCGTGTGTGTGTTTGTGTGTACAACAGCAGTGTGTGTGTGTCTTCACAGGTTTGAGGAATAGTAGCTGAGTAAACAGTTTTCCCGCTGTGCAGCTAAAGCACCCTGCTAAAATATTAACGTTTGTGTTTGTGAGCTAATATGTTAGCGTGTGTGTGTGTGTGTGTGTGTGTGTGTGTGTGTGTGTGTGTGTGTGTGTGTGTGTGTGTGTGTGTGTGTGTGTGTGTGTGTGTGTGAACATCTAACACAGAGGGGTGAAATGACAGAAAGATTCATAGAACCACATTCGTAGAACCACACAATCAGCGGTGGGCAGTGTGCATTTCTGTTAATCCAAGAATAACTTGTTTGTCCAAAAATAACCGGTCTCTGTTATTGGTCAGTTAATTGCTTTTCTTGTTTTGAGATAGTTCTGATGGTTGAGAGAGATACTGTAAATGCAGGTGTGATGCACTCTGGGTAGCAACAGACTGTCTCCTACTTCTACTTATATCATCCAATCATCCAATCACCATAGAAACACTAACAGTAATATGAGAGTGATCTACAGAGTAATAAATGTGTTATTGATATCTCTCCTTCTCTCCCTTTCCTCCTCCCCCCTCTCCCTCTTTCTCTCTCTCCCTCTTTCCTCTCCCTTGCTCCCTCTCTCCCTCTCTGCTCTCCCTCTTCCTCTCCAAGACCTCAGAATGGCTCGATGATCCTGTACAACAGGAAGAAGGTAAAGTACAGGAAGGATGGCTACTGCTGGAAGAAGAGGAAAGATGGGAAGACCACCAGAGAAGACCACATGAAGCTCAAAGTACAGGGAGTGGAGGTGAGCACACACACGCACTCATACATATACAGTGCCCTCAGAGAGTATTCATACTCCTTGACTTTTTCTCACCCATCTACACACAGTACCCCATAATGACAGTAAACATGCTTTTAAAAATGTTTGCTAATTTATTGACAATGTAATACAGAAATATATAATTTACATAAGTATTGACACCCCTGAGTCAATACATGTTAGAATCACCTTTGGTAGCGATTACAATTGCGAGTCTCCAAAGCCTTGCGTGCGCGTTCTTGCAAGTAGAAAAACATGTTGACTCACCCTACTTGTAGAGAAGGGCCAATGACCTCCTCTTCTCTTTCATGTTGACAAAATGGTCTATCACTCTGTCATGAAGTACATATTTGTTTTGTTGTCCAAGGCTACCTGGCTAAAATGATTGCTCGCTAGCCTAACTTCCTTTCATGGGCAACGTTAGCTAGTTAACATTAGCCTCCTACTAGCTACATATTGAACTTCCATCCTCTCAGGCCAGGGGCACAACAATGTATGAATTAATGGTTGGATCAGAATCGTCATTATAATGATTGGCCAGTAGGGAGAATTAAGTAAAACCACAAGTCCAAATCTCCATCCATGGCTATTTTAGGAAAGGGCTCATTTTAGCTAGCTGGCTAGTCACCGGAGGACAGCAACACAACGAGATGCAACAATTCAAGTTTTTCTGTCAATGACTTATGTTCTCGATGGGATTTAATAGGAGTGACACCAAATCCAACCTGGCTTCTCTTGACACTTTTTTTTGTGCGCCAGGACCATTCACAGTTGAGCTCGCTCAGTTTAACTCAACGCTGATTAGCTATTTTTTTTAAAGGGAGGTAGGATACTCGTTGGCTTCCCTTGCCTTCAATGCTGTGGGCAGCAACAATGTCATACTCGTTTGGACCAGACAGCATCATTCAGCCTCTTGGAAATTGAAGGAAAATTACGAAACACGGAGACGAAAGATAAATTATTTTATGTTTTTTTATTTTTCTATTGATCCATTTTTTCGGGGATCCATGAATACACGCCACTGGTCACATGGCCAGGAATCAGATTTATATCTGACTTCAAACCACCTACGAAGATGGTTTGAAATGTTGCTTGAAATATCTGATTTCATGTGCTTTTTGGCTGTTTAGACTGCAGGAAAAAGAACAGATTTGAATCAGATATGCAAATCTATTTTAATTTCAGGCTGTAACACAACAAAATGTGGAAAAAGTCAAGAGGTGTGAATACTTTCTGAAAGCACTATAGATGGAAGACCACTAAAGAGATGAAGGGATGTGAGGTGAAAAGAAGAAAAAAGGTTAATGAGATGGAAAAAGGGAAGAGAGTGGGATGGATTGACTGGATTGAGCGCTCGCTCCTGCTCTCCCTCTCTCCGTTTGTGAATCAGTCTCTAACATCCTCCCCTAGCTGTTTCTTATGTTACCAATACACACACACACACACCCTCTCTGTAGAATAAGTGTGTGTTTGGCTTCAGGCCAAAGATGATGTCAATGCCTCTTTCGACAGGAACAGAGAGGAGTATCGATCGAGTCTCAAGGCAATGGTGTGTGTGTGTGTGTGTGTGTGTGTGTGTGTGTGTGTGTGTGTGTGTGTGTGTGTGTGTGTGTGTGTGTGTGTGTGTGTGTGTGTGTGTGTGTGTGTGTGTGTGTGTGTGTGTGTGTGTGTGTGTGTGTGTGTGTGTGTGCGTGCGTGTGTGTGTGTGTGCGTGTGTGCGTGTGCGTGTGTGTGTGCAAGTGTCCATTTGTATGTGTGAGTCACATGCTACAGCTCTATAATTGATTATTCAGCAGAAATAGTACGCAAGCGGCGAGTGAGGAGTGTGACAGACATAAAAAGAGAGGGAATGACCAGGAGAGAGGGAGGAAGGGATAAAGGGACAGAGAGGGATTGAGAAAAAAGAGAGTAGAAAGAGGGATGATGAAGAAGAGAAACAAGCCTGTGGGGTAGATAGACCCTCATACAGAATGGAAATTTATGGAAATGCACTCTGCCTTTGGCTACAGAGAGAAGAGAGAGGAAGAGAGAAAAGGGGGGTAACCATCAAGGTCGTCACCACTATCATGCCTCATCCCTCTCTTTCTCTTTTCTCTCTCTTTCGCTCTCTGATTGTGTGACATCATCCTCTGCTAGAGAGATTGTACATTGCAGGCTTTGTTCAAATCTTCATCTTCCACACCTTTTGAACATGTCATGGCAGATAAGTACTGCCGAACATGACTGTGTGTGTGTGTGTGTGTGTGTGTGTGTGTGTGTGTGTGTGTGTGTGTGTGTGTGTGTGTGTGTGTGTGTGTGTGTGTGTGTGTGTGTGTGTGTGTGTGTGTGTGTGTGTGTGTGTGTGTGTGTGTGTGTGTGTGTGTGTGTGTGTGTGTGTGTGTACAAGTTTTACTATACTTGTGAGTACCAGAAGTACTCACAAGAATAGTAAACCAACAAATATTCAGAGAAGTGAGGACACTTTGCAGGTCCTCCCTTGGAAAAGGGCTATTTTATATTTAGGGGTTAGGGTTAAGGGTTAGGGTTTAAGGTTAAGGGTTAGGTTCAGGGTTAGGGAACATAGGATTTTGAATGGGAATCAATTGTTGGTCCCCAAAAAGTCCTCACAAGTATGACATAGTGTGTGTGTGTGTGTGTGTGTGTGTGTGTGCGTGTGCGTGTGTGATGTGCGCGCGTGTGTGTGTGCATGTGTGTGTGTGTGTGTGTGTGCATGTTTGTGTTTAACTCTAACCATGTCCTCTCTCTCTCTCTCTCAGTGTCTGTACGGCTGTTATGTCCACTCTTCCATCATCCCTACTTTTCATCGCAGATGCTATTGGCTGCTCCAAGTAAGCCATACAACCACAATACATTCGACTCATTATAACCTCAATTACTGTTGTGAAAGCATGCACTGAACTGGAGCTTGCTGACACTAGGGGCAAGTGAAAGTAATGTCTGACACTGATCCAATGTGCACTTATCAGGAGTCCACTGTACACATCATGAATGGATGGGTGGGTGAGTGGAAAAGGAAGCCCCAGAGGCAGCAACATGGTACCCAGATCTTATGCTTGTATTGAATTAGCAACTGAAATGTCAACAAAGTTGAACTCCCAGAATGTGCCTGGTTGGTGTTGTCATCTCTATCTATTTGTATATCTGACTCTGACCTAGCCAGACTCCACTGGGCTGGAAAAGTAGACACCCTCCTCTGCTCAAGTTAAAGATGGTCAGAGGGCCATAGTCAAACTGAGGGTCTTTAACCATGCCTGTACGCGCACACACATACATACTCATCCACACACACGCACTCTCCCTCTCACCCAGCAGGGTTTGAACCGTACCTGTGTGTGTGCTGAATCTTTCATACACTCCTGGAGCCAGAGCTGAGGGACCTGTAGCGAATGAGGGTTGAAAACACACACAGCCACACACATACACACACAGCAAGGTTGAGGGGGCTTGAGCTGTTCAAACTTTTATGAAATGGCAGGTGAGAATCTCTCCTCTGACACTCAATGCCTGGCATCTTTATCCTCTACTTTCATTTTCCCTCGCTCCCTCTCTCCCATCTTCTCCTATGACCATCTCATCTACATTGTAGAATAATAGTGAAAACATAAAAACTATGAAATAACCCAGTTAAAAGTTTGTTTTTTGTGACTGCACTTGAAGAATCTTGAAATTTTCCGGATTGACTGACCTTCATGTGCTGTTCTTGCCATAATATGGTATTTTACCAAATAGGGCTGTCTTCTGTATACCACCCCTACCTTGTCACAACACAGCTGATTGGCTCAAGCACATTAAGAAGGAAAGAAATTCCACAAATTAACTTTTAACAAGACAGACCTGTTAATTGAAAGCATTCCAGGTGACTACCTAATGAAGCTGGTTGAGAGAATGCCAAGAGTGTGCAAAGCTGTAATCAAGGCAAAGGGTGGCTACTTTGAAGAATCTCAAATATAAAATATATTTTGATTTGCTTAACACTCTCATTCCCACCCTCTCTAATTCTTTCTCCCTCCATCCCCCCTCTCTCCCCCAATAAAGGTTTTCTATTTTTTTTCAAATAAATCTCTTCCCTCTCTGTGTAGAACCCAGACATAGTGTTGGTACACTACCTGAACGTTCCAGCGGTGGACGACAGTGGGAAGCCATGTGGGCCTGTCCTCTGCTCCATCAACACAGACAGGAAGGAGTGGGCCAAGTGGAGCAAGGAGGAGCTCATTGGACAGCTCAAACCCATGTGTGAGTCACCTTTGACCTCTAGCCCCTTTAAAACTTCATCTCCTCACATTGCACTCATAAGGAAGCCAAGTCTATTCTACAAATCACGTATCTGTCTGCATCCAATTGAATAAACCCTGATAACTTATTTTATATTTTATGCCATTAAATTATTTAGCACATGAGTTGTCATGGTTATATGAGAGCTGTGAGTCTAGTTCCAAATCTACATCCAAATCTACTGTTCCTCTCACTTCTGAGTCAGTTTGACTTGAACAGAACCACACTGCCACTCACTGGCCATCATAGAGACTGTAGGCAGAGACACTGTGTGTGTGTGTGTGTGTGTGTGTGTGTGTGTGTGTGTGTGTGTGTGTGTGTGTGTGTGTGTGTGTGTGTGTGTGTGTGTGTGTGTGTGTGTGTGTGTGTGTGTGTGTGTGTGTGTGCGTGCGTGCGTGCGTGCGTGCGTGCGTGCGTGCGTGCGTGCGTGCGTGCGTGTGTGTGTATGTGTGTGTTTATACCAGAAGTACCCACAAGAATAGTAAACTAACAAAAATTTGACCAACTGGGGACATTTTGTTAGTTCCCACAAGGTCAAATGCTATTTCTGTGGGATTTAAGGTTAGAGTGAGAATTAGGTTTTTGTTTAGTTTTAAGGTGAGGAGCTAGAGTTAGGTTTAGGGTTAGTGTATGGGTTAGGTTTAGGGGTTAGGGAAAATTGAATTTTGAATGGGACTGAATTGTATGTCGCCACAAGGTTAGCTGTACAAAACTGTGTGTGTGTGTGTGTGTGTGTGTGTGTGTGTGTGTGTGTGTGTGTGTGTGTGTGTGTGTGTGTGTGTGTGTGTGTGTGTGTGTGTGTGTGTGTGTGTGTGTGTGTGTGTGTGTGTGTGTGTGTGTGTGTGTGTGTGTGTGTGTACCGTCTGTCCTCAGACACAGGGGGGAGACACAAGGGGGCGAGGAGCATCTGTTCAAAATACCCAGCATGCATTATTCATGAGTGAGTGTGAGTTAGAGAGAGTTCTAGTTTGTTACAAACCCAAAGGACTGCTCTCTCTGGGACCAGCGCTGTCTGTGTTGAGATGTGTGAGTTGCATTTATGCACCCAACAGCCTTGGATTTCAGTGTCAGTCAGTTTCTAATGTGTCTGTGTTGTGTGGTAATATTTATCCTATATGCATATCATATATACCTCACATGCTAAGCAATTAGCCTATTAAAATGTTTAACTAACTCCATAAGATGAATAGCAATATGCATTAGACTACATTTGAGTTACAGTAATAGGCAATCCTATTTGCAGGAGGCCTTTTGCCTTTTGGTAGGCCGTCATTGTAATTAAGAATTTATTCTTAACTGACTTGCCTAGTTAAATAAAGGTGAAATAAAATTTTAAAAATAACAAAATCCAGAAATGTCTGAGAATGGAATTCTAAATACAAGTGTATTTAATTACTTTGAAAAATGAATTATTACATTTACAAGGCATAAGCTTAAACTAGAAAGCATTACAAGGCATTATTATAAGCATGATCAGAGACGGAGAGAGAGAGACAAGGAATTATTCTAAGCATGATCACAGAGGGAGAGAGAGAGACAAGGAATTATTCTAAGCATGATCACAGAGGGAGAGAGAGAGACAAGGATATATTCTAAGCATGATCACAGAGGGAGAGAGACAGACAAGGAAACCATGGCTTGTGCCTTGGCCCATAGCTCATGGGAGAGGGAGAGAGAAAGAAAGACAGTGTATATCTCACCACAGCAAGTCAGGGAAAAAAAGAGAGAGAGACAATAAATCTTAGACCCTTTTACAACATCTGAGTTGTTTGGATTCAAAATCTGAACTGTTGACCAATAGTATTACTGTAAAGTTAACCTCCAATCAGATAGAACTACAGACCTGCAAAGACAACAACACCTCAGATTCTCAGAGGTGTGACAATGGGGGTTGGCAAGATCAAAACAGAGAATGCTTGCATACAGTTGATAAGTCACTTATCAAGAAAGACAGTGTATATCTCACCACAGCAAGTCAGGGAAAAAAAGAGAGAGAGACAATAAATCTTAGACCCTTTTACAACATCTGAGTTGTTTGGATTCAAAATCTGAACTGTTGACCAATAGTATTACTGTAAAGTTAACCTCCAATCAGATAAGTCACTTATCAACTGTATGCTGGGCCGCCTTACATCTGCTTAATACATTCTTTCTGTTCAGGCAATGCTGGCCTTTTAGTCTTGAAATGAAATGACAATGGACGTAATTGTTAAAAAAATACAAATTCTTTAATCAGTCTCTTCACTGTGTCCATTGTGTTTTTGCGTCTTTTGACGGCAAGACAATATACCTAATTTGCATTGCAGCCCTCCAGACCTCAAGAAAGAGAGAAAATGTGTTCCCCGAGCACAATGACAAAATGAGTCTGACACCCCCTGGTGTACATCAATTCAGTGTGTAGTTCACACTTTGAACACATGGTGGCAACCTCACACAGTATATCATTTAGCTCTTCGTTTAGCAAGGGTTACCAAACTTTTCCGCTCCGGCCCCTTTTCAAGCTTGGGGAACATCAAATCAAATTTTATTGGTCACAGACACATGTTTAGCAGATATTATTGAATGTATTAGTGTTGATGATATTTGGAAATGTGCATGTACACCCTGGCCCATCTACTGTTGCTAGCCCCAATTCTGACTTGTGCTCTGATATCTGCTTCACTGATTTCTGCTCTCTACCTCTCTCAAAGAGTGCAGTGTATAAAGTCAGAACATCTGCTGTCTCGGCCCATGACTGTCACCAAGGGAGTACCCCAAGGCTCAATCCTAGCCCCCACGCTCTTCTCAATTTACATCAAAACATAGCTCAGGCAGTAGGAAGCTCTCTCTTCCATTTATATGCAGATGATACAGTCTTATACTCAGCTGGCCCCTCCCCGGATTTTGTGTGAAATGCTCTACAACAAAGCTTTCTTAGTGTCCAACAAGTTTTCTCTGCCCTTAACCTTGTTCTGAACACCTCCAAAGCAAAGGTCATGTGGTTTGGTAAGAATAATGCCCCTCTCCCCACCGGTGTGATTACTACCGCTGAGGGTTTAGAGCTTGAGGTAGTCACCTCATACAAGTACTTGGGAGTATGGCTAGACGGCACACTGTCCTTTTCTCAGCACATATCAAAGCCGCAGGCTAAAGATAAATCTAGACTTGGTTTCCTCTATCGTAATCGCTCCTCTTTCATCCCAGCTGCCAATTTAACCCTGATTCAGAAGACCATCCTACCCATGCTAGATTACGGAGACATAATTTATAGATTGGCAGGTTAAAGTGCTCTCGAGCGGCTAGATGTTCTGGAACATTCGGCCATGTACTTTGCCACCAATGCTCCTTATAGGACACATCACTGCACTCTATACTCCTCTGTAAACTGGTAATCTCCGTATACCCGTCGCAATACCCACTGGTTGATGCTTATTTATAAAACCCTCTTAGGCATCACTCTCCCCTATCTGAGATATCTACTGCAGCCCTCATCCTCCACATACAACACCCGTTCTGCCAGTCACATTCTGTTAAAGGTCCACAAAGCACACACATCCCTGGGTCGCAAGTCTTTTCAGTTCGCTGCAGCTAGCAACTGGAACGAGCTGCAACAACACTCAAACCGGACAGTTTTATCTCAATCTCTTCATTCAAAGACTCAATCATCGACACTCTTACTGACAGTTGTGGCTGCTTTGCATTACGTATTGTTGTCTCTACCTTCTTGCCCTTTGTGCTGTTGTCTGTGCCCAATAATGTTTGTACCATGTTTTGTGCTGCTACCATGTTGTGTTGCTACCATGTTGTTGTCATGTTGTGTTTCTACCATGCTGTGTTCTCATATGTTGCTGCCTTGCTATGTTGTTGTCTTAGGTCTCTCTTTATGTAGTGTTGTGTTGTCTCTCTTGTCGTGATGTGTGTTTTGTCCTAAATTTATATATATATACTGTATATATATATATATACCTATAATTATTTATTTATTTTAATCCAAGCCCTCGTCCCCGCAAAAGGCCTTTTGCCTTTTGGTAGGCGGCCATTGTAAATAAGAATTTGTTAATAACTGACTTGCCTAGTTAAATAAAGGTTAAATAAATAAATAAATGAAAAATGATTGCGTTGTAGCGAAATATTTGTGTTTCTAGCTCCAACAGTGCAGTAATATCTAACAAGTAATATCTAACAATTTGTAACGTCCTGACCAGAGTTCTTATGTGTTTTGCTTGTTAAGTGTTGGTCAGGACGTGAGCTGGGTGGGAATTCTATGTTGTGTGTCTAGTTCGTCTGTTTCTGTGTCCAGCCTAATATGGTTCTCAATCAGAGGCAGCTGTCAATCGTTGTCCCTGATTGAGAATCATATATAGGTGGCTTGTTTTGTGTTGGGGATTGTGGGTGGTTGTTTCCTGTCTCTGTGTTTGTGTTCTGCACCAGATAGGACTGTTTCGGTTTGCCACATTTTGTTATTTTGTTCGTTGTAAGTGTTCACTGTTTTCGTTTAATTAAACATGTTGAGCACTGGCTACGCTGCGTGTTGGTCCGATCCCTGTTTCACCCCTTCTTCTAGTGAAGAGAGGGAAGGCTGCCGTTACAGAACCACCCACCAAACTCGGACCAAGCAGCGTAGCAACGGGCAGCAGCGGCAGCAGCAGCAGCGGGACCAGGAGAAAGGGACATGGGAGGACGAGCTGGACGGAAAAGGACCCTGGGCAGAGCCAGAGGAGTATCGCCGCCCCAAAGCAGAGCTGGAGGCAGCAAAAGCAGAGAGGCGGCGTTTCGAGGAGCTAGCTCGGCAGCAGGAGCCGGATCTGGGTTACACCACTTGGGAGGAAATAGACATGTAGACGTGAGCTGGGTGGGAATTCTATGTTGTGTGTCTAGTTCGTCTGTTTCTGTGTCCAGCCTAATATGGTTGACCCAGGGAGAGTGCCGGAGTCCGCCTGGGATTCGATGGAGCAATGTGCAGAGGGATACCGGCGAATGAGGTTAGCACGACGACGCGGTAAGAAGCCCGTGAAGAAACCCCAAAAATGTATTGGGGGTGGGGGGGAGTGGGGCTAAAGGATAGTGTGGCGAAGTCAGGTAGGAGACCTGCGCCCACTTCCCATGCTTACCGTGGAGAGCGGGAGTACGGGCAGACACCGTGTTATGCGGAAGAGCGCACGGTGTCTCCTGTACGTGTGCATAGCCCGGTGCGGGTTATTCCATCTCCCCGCACTGGCCGGGCTAGATTGAGCATTGAGCCAAGTGCCATGAAGCCGGCTCTACATATCTGGCCTCCAGTACGTCTCCTCGGGCCGGTGTACATGGCACCAACCTTACGCATGGTGTTCCCGGTTCGCCAACACAGCCCAGTGCGGGTTATTCCACCTCCCCGCACTGGACGGGCTACGGGGAGCATTCAACCAGGTAAGGTTGGGCAGGCTCGGTGCTCAAGGGAGCCAGTACGCCTGCACGGTCCGGTAGATCCGGCGCCACCTTCCCGCCCCAGCCCAGTACCACCAGTGCCTACACCACGCACCAGGCTTCCAGTGTGTCTCCAGAGCCCTGTTCCTCCTCCACGCACTCTCCCTGTGGTGCGTGTCTCCAGCCCAGTACCTCCAGTTCCGGCACCACGCATCAAGCCTCCTGTGTGTCTCCAGAGCCTTGTACGCACTGTTCCTTCTCCCCGCACTCGCCCTGAGGTGCGTGCCCTCAGCCCGGTACCACCAGTGCCGGTACCACGCACCAGGCCTATAGTGCGCTTTGAGAGTCCAGTGTGCTCTGTTCCTGCTCCCCGCACTAGCCTTAAGGTGCGTGTCTCCAGTCCGGTACCACCAGTTCCGGCACCACGCACCAGGCCTACTGTGCGCCTCAGCAGGTCAGAGTCGGCCGTTTGCCCAACGCCGCCTGCACTGCTCGTCTGCCCAGCATCGTCTGTACTGCCTGCCTGCCCAGCACCGTCTGAGCCATCCGTCTGCCCAGTGCCGTCTGAGCCATCCGTCTGCCCAGCGCCGTCTGAGCCATCCGTCTGCCCAGCGCCGTCTGAGCTATCCGTCTGCCCAGCGCCATCTGAGCTATCCGTCTGCCCAGCGCCATCTGAGCCATCCGTCTGCCCAGCGCCATCTGAGCCATCCGTCTGCCCAGCGCCATCTGAGCCATCCGTCTGCCCAGCGCCATCTGAGCCGCCCGTCTGTCCCGAACCATTAGAGCCGTCTGTCAGTCAGGAGCCGCTAGAGCCGTCCGTCAGTCAGGAGCCGCCAGAGCCGCCAGCCAGTCAAGAGCCGCCAGCCAGTCAAGAGCCGCCAGAGCCGCCAGCCAGTCAGGAGCCGCCAGAGCCACCAGCCAGTCAGGAGCCGCCAGAGCCGCCAGCCAGTCAGGAGCCGCCAGAGCCGCCAGCCAGTCAGGAGCCGCCAGAGCCGCCAGCCAGTCAGGAGCCGCCAGAGCCGCCAGCCAGTCAGGAGCCGCCAGAGCCGCCAGCCAGTCAAGAGCTGCCCTCCAGTCATGAGCTGCCCTCCAGTCATGAGCTGCCCTCCAGTCATGAGCTGCCCGCCAGTCATGAGCTGCCTTCCAGTCATGAGCTGCCCGCCAGTCATGAGCTGCCTTCCAGTCATGAGCTGCCCTCCAGTCATGAGCTGCCTTCCAGTCATGAGCTGCCTTCCAGTCATGAGCTGCACTCCAGTCATGAGCTGCACTCCAGTCATGAGCTGCACTCCAGTCATGAGCTGCCTTCCAGTCATGAGCTGCCCTACAGTCATGAGCTGCCCTACAGTCATGAGCTGCCCTACAGTCATGAGCTGCCACTCAGTCCGGAGCTGCCACTCATTCCGGAGCTGCCACTCAGTCCGGAGCTGCCATTCAGTCCGGAGCTGCCATTCAGTCCGGAGCTGCCATTCAGTCCGGAGCTGCCATTAGTCCGGAGTTGCCCCTCTGTCCTGAGCTACCTCTCTGTCCTGAGCTACCTCTCTGTCCTGAGCTACCTCTCTGTCCTGAGCTACCTCTCTGTCCTGAGCTACCTCTCTGTCCTGAGCTACCTCCTAAATCATGTGGGGGCCTTGGGGAGGATTCTTAGGCCAAGGTTGTCGGCGAGGGTCGCCACTCAAAGGACGCTAAGGAGGGGGACAAAGACAGTGGTGGAGTGGTGTCCTGCGCCGGAGCCGCCACCGCGGACAGATGCCCACCCAGACCCTCCTCTTGAGTTTTAGGGGTGCGTTCGGAGTCCGCACCTCAGGAGGGGGGTACTGTAACGTCCTGACCAGAGTTCTTATGTGTTTTGCTTGTTTAGTGTTGGTCAGGATGTGAGCTGGGTGGGAATTCTATGTTGTGTGTCTAGTTCGTCTGTTTCTGTGTCCAGCCTAATATGGTTCTCAATCAGAGGCAGCTGTCAATCGTTGTCCCTGATTGAGAATCATATATAGGTGGCTTGTTTTGTGTTGGGGATTGTGGGTGGTTGTTTCCTGTCTCTGTGTTTGTATTCTGCACCAGATAGGACTGTTTCGGTTTGCCACATTTTGTTATTTTGTTCGTTGTAAGTGTTCACTGTTTTCGTTTAATTAAACATGTTGAGCACTGGCTACGCTGCGTGTTGGTCCGATCCCTGTTTCACCCCTTCTTCTAGTGAAGAGAGGGAAGGCTGCCGTTACACAATTTCACAACAATACACACACATTTTCAGTAAAGGAATGGAATTAAGAATATATAAATATTTGGACGAGCAATGTCG
The DNA here is from genome assembly GCF_029448725.1 of Salvelinus fontinalis. Classification (NCBI taxonomy): domain Eukaryota; kingdom Metazoa; phylum Chordata; class Actinopteri; order Salmoniformes; family Salmonidae; genus Salvelinus; species Salvelinus fontinalis. The sequence continues at coordinate 43,777,304 of NC_074682.1, forward strand.
GAGCAGCATAGACTCAAAAACATTAGAATAGAATAGAATACAGTATATACAAATGAGATGAGTAGTGCAAAATATGTAAACATTATTAAAGTGACGAGTGTTCCAATTATTACAGTGGCCAGTGATTTCAAGTCTATGTATATACAGCAGCAGTCTCTAAGGTGCTAATGATGGATTTAAAATGTATTAAATGTTAAATGTTTATGTTATTTGTCACTGGTATACACACACAATACCCCTTAATGTCAAAGTGGAATTATGTTTTTAGAAATGTTAACAAAGCTGAAATGTCTTGAGTCAATAAGTATTTAACCTCTTTGCTATGGCAAGCCTAAATAAGTTCAGTATTACTGTATGTAAATTAAATATTTCTGCATGTAATTTTCAATACATTTGTCATTAAGGGTTATTGTGTGTAGATGGGCGAGATTTTTTTTTAATCCATTTTGAATTCAGGCTGCAACACAACAAAATGTGGAAAAAGTCAAGGTGTATACATACTTTATATTATGCTCGAGAATACTTTGGAACAGATGTCCAAAAATTGTGGGGGGGAACCCTGCTCTAAGGCCTTGGTGTCAAACTACATTCCTGGAGGGCCGTTTGTCTGCTGGCTTTTGTTATTTCCTTTAAATCTATGTCCAATTAAGACCTAGAAAGCCAGGTGATGAGGAGTTCCAAACTAATCAATTACCTAAATGTATCATTCAAGTACAAGAGAGGAGTGAAAAGCTGCAGACACTCTGCCCTCACGGACCGGAGTTTGACACATGTGCTCTAAGCTCTCAGGGCCATGAGAGAAACATAAAGGATCAAACAGATAAACTAGAAGATATTCAACTTAATTGTTAAAACAGATTTAATTCCCCTCTGAAATTGACAGCTGGTAATGTCCAAACTATGTGATCAATACTTGATAACATGAAGTGACAAAATGTTGTCTCTGTATTTGTGTTTTGTGGCTTGTAAATTGTTTGTGACAGTTTATAAATTATGTAGTGTATAACAGTGATATACTGTATATCAATCCCTGTCTCTGTCCTTTCCACCCCTCCTTCTCTCCTTCTCCATCTCTCTGTCCTTTCCACCCCTTCTTCTTTCCCTCTCCATCTCTCTGTCCTCTCTCCCAGGTGCCGGGAGTAGCCTGCACCAGAAATGCTCCACAGCCAAACACCGCATTATCTCCCCCAAATTAGAAGCAAAGACAGGGACAGGGGCTGGGACAGGGACAGGGGTTGGGACTGGGACAGGGTCTGGGACAGAGGTGCAGAACAGTGATGTGTCTGAGGGGCAGACAGAGCCCAGTCCTGGAGTGGGGTCCAGGAGCAGAGGAGGGGGGGAAAGGAAGAATGGTAGGCTGCCCAAACCCTCTCTGCTTCCTCAGAGCAGCATGGAAGTCTCCTCCACATCCACCAATCAGGTGGAGGTTCCCGACACCACACAGAGCTCCCCACTGTCAATCACCAGCGACATTACTGCAGACAGTCCCGCCCTCGGCCTGGCCAGCAGCCTATCACAGAGCTCTGCTGCCGTGTTCATGTCCGAGGTTGCCACGGTAACAGGGGATTCCATGTACACCACAGAACACGCCCACCTGATTGGCGCCACCCATGACGCCACCACCACTGGGATTCTACTGGCTGTTGCCCCGGACACCCAGCGCTTTGAGTTCCCTGGGGGGGTGGGATTAGCAGAGGAAGGGGGGGAGTTGGTCCTCTCCAGCAGTCTGGATACCGGAGGTTCTGGAGTCAACCTTCTTGAGACCAGCATGAACTTTGACCCAGACTGCTTCCTCAACAACCCCAAGCAGGGCCAGACATACGGGGGAGGAGGGGGTAAGGCCGAGGGAGGTAGCTGTAATGGTGAGGGGGGGCTCCACTGCTCTCCACAGTCACTAACGACTAACGGCTATGTATTCAACGCCACGCTCGTAAACATCAAGACCGAAGATACTCCCCTGGAGCATCCGCTGGATAATCAGAGCGGGTACGCTGGCGAGGGGACGGGCCTGAGCCCTAGCACCACACTGGAGCAAATGGACTTCAGTGCTGTGATGTCATCAGCCTGCACCCAGAGCTTGGCACAGCAGATACACCAACACTCCCCTAGTCTCTTCTTGCAGGCCTCCCCTAAGACCCCCCTCGCCCAGGCCACCCAGCCCCAGATCTGTGCCTCTGAGACGGGCCAGGACTCGGGCGAGACCCAAGCTTATCTGGGCCTACCTACTATACCACAGACTGACTCTCCAGGCACCAACGGAGACCCTCACACATACCTCCACCAACCCTCACCAGACCAACATGGCGACAGTGAGGAAAGCAGCCAGGGAGGTCTAGTGGGGCTGGGTAGCTTTCCTGTAAGGGGGCAGGAGATGAGAAAAGACCAGCTGAGCACCAGAGGACCTGGGAAGGTGACGTCCCCAGAGAAAGAGACACAGAAGAGGGCAGAGTTACTCCTCAATCCTGGGGAACAGCATGACGCCTACAGAAACAACACTGGTGTTGGGAGAGGTGGAGAGCACTACCTACAGCCAACAACCAAGAGTGGGGGAGTAGAGGGAGGACAAGAAATAGGAGAGAAATATATTTTCAGTAACGGAGTCAGGGATGCAGGAGTTAACAGCTCAGTGGTAGACAGTCCTCAGTCTCTAGCTGGAGCAGCCATGGAGGGGGGGTTGTACAGCTCTACTCTTCCCCAGCCGGGTGTAGGGGAGGCTGGGGGAGCTGAGGGGGCAGGCGGGGGCATCAGCCTGGAAGGCTTTGAGGCATCGTTTGGGAACCAGTTCTCTGACCTCATCAATGACTTCATCTCTGTGGAGGGGAGTGGAGGGGGGGCGGTGGCCGGGACAGGAGGCAGTGCGCTCTACACCCCTGCTCTGATGCCACAGGAGGAGGTTGGAGAGGGCCAGGAGGCAGGAGCAGCCCCCATTCAGGGTTCAGAGGTAGAGCAGGGAACTCTGCGATTGCTGCCCGAGACGGGAAGGCTGTTTGGGGTGACGGACTACTCCCCCGAGTGGTCTTACCCAGAGGTGAGGCACTAGTACCTAACCCTTAACCTCTGACCTCTTACCTCTTGAAGCCCAACTTCCCATTCCCTAGCTTCCGAATGGATATATCACCCAAAGTAGCTACATAGACATAGGAAGTAGTGTATAGATTACACTAGTATACATGAACTATCAGCAACTGTCACCTAAACCATATAACTCATAAGGCCAACGTCTGCTGTACGCAGTAAGAGTCTGACGTAGATCCTCTGAGACATTAATGACCTGAGACACACACACACAGTCTGTGGCTCAGCATTGATGTCAGTGCCCAGTGGCAAGTGGGTCAGACTGAGACTAGGGAGACACTAAGAAAGAGAACATACAGAGTGGCGTCATCCCCTTGGACGCTTTGACACACACACACACAACATCACTGCATGTGACTGTGTGTCTTTGTTTCAGGGTGGGGTGAAAGTGTTGATAACAGGTCCTTGGCTGGAGGCCAGCAGGGAGTACAGCTGTCTGTTTGACCACATCAGTGTCCCAGCTGCTCTCATACAGCCAGGAGTACTGCGCTGCTACTGCCCTGGTAACACACTCACACACACAAAGACATGCATACACTCAGCAAACTACTTTCTCATGCACACACTCTATTACTAATCCCAACCTGTGTGTGTGTGTGTGTGTGTGTGTGTGTGTGTGTGTGTGTGTGTGTGTGTGTGTGTGTGTGTGTGTGTGTGTGTGTGTGTGTGTGTGTGTGTGTGTGTGTGTGTGTGTGTGTGTGTGTGTGTGTGTGTGTGTGTGTGTGTGTGTGTGTGTGTGTGTGTGTGTCTTAGCCCATGAAACAGGTCTGGTGATGCTGCAGGTGGCTATGGGTGGGGATGTGATCTCTTCCTCTGTGGTGTTTGAGTATAAAGCTCGAGACTTGCCCGCCCTGCCCTCCTCACAACACGACTGGTTGTCCCTGGACGGTAAGTCACTGTCTGTGTGCGTACGTGAGTGTATACCATCCTGCATCCCACTGCTGGCTTGTCTCTGAAGCTAAGCAGGGTTGGTCCTGGTCAGTCCCTGGATGGGAGACCAGATTCTGTTGGAAGTGATATTGGAGACACTCTTCCTCTGGTCTAAAAATAAATATCCCAATTCCCCAAGGCAGAGATTAGGGACATTGCCCTGTGTAGGGTGCTGTCTTTCGGATGGGACGTTAAAGGGGTGTCCTGACTCTCTGTGGTTACTAATGATCCCATGGAACATATTGTAAGAGTAGGGATGTTAAACCTGGTATCCTGGCTAGGATGTCCACCCCCAGTGCTCAGAATGACTGAAATCACATGTAGATTATGATAATTTCTCTTAACAGAACATGCAACTCCTGTGATGAAGCAGCCAATACAATGTAATTTGCCAAAATGCAATTTGCAGGAAAACACCATTCTAAACAGTGCACCTGAGGAAGCAGTTCCATGTGTGACAGAGATGAAAATCTCTGTTAGATTCCCCCTCTTTCTAAGTTTCTAAAGATGTGACAACCAGGATGGGTTGATAATATGACTATGATTGTGCCTTTGGCTTCTGGACAACAAAAGAAAGTTGATATGAAAACCAATGGAACAGGAGAGAAATGCTAGTTTCAATGGCAGAAAATAATTTCCTCCATGTTTCTATAAGGTAAGACATGCCTCATAATTTTAAGTAAAACATTCAGGTTTCAAACAATTAATAATATGTTTTCAAAATGCATACTGCCTCCGGCTCACATTGCAAAGTGGTAGAGGGCGTGCTGATAGCCTGCCTACCTTTGTGTATTCACTTGAATGGCGAATAGGAAGCGTGCTTCAATTATTAGTTGAGAAATAAAAATAGTAGCTCTTTTTAATCGTGGCCATCAAAACTATTTTGAACACACGATTGCATATAGAATTGTTGCGCAATGACTGGGCTTATAAAAGCACATTTCACTCCAACAGCATCGAGCTGAGGAGCTACAGCAGCTCTAGCACTGTCTGACCAGCTAATGGAAACCCTGGTGCGCTCTTTACGTGCATACGTGCCACTGTATGACAGATGTTATGATGTCTTATGTAGCTGTGATGAAGGCTTCATGAATGCATACATGAGGGGGGTTACAGAATCCACTTCTCAGATGCTAGTACCAAGGGTGAAACAGAGTGTTTAGACAATTTACTGTTTTAAATCAAATCAAATTTTATTGGTCACATTCACATATTTATCAGATGTTATTGAGGGTGTAGTGAAATGCTTGTGTTCCTAGCTCCAACAGTGTAGTAGTATCTAACAATACACACATCTAAAAGTAAAAGAATGGAATGGAATGTCGGAGTGGCATTGACTAAAATACAGTAGAATAGAATACAGTATATACATATGAAATGAGTAAAGCAGTGTGTAAATTATTAAAGTGACCAGTGATTCCATGTCTACAGTATGTATATAGGGCAACAGCCTATAAGGTGCATAGTTGAGTAACCGGGTGGTAGCCGGCTAGTGATGTAATTTATTTTTACAGATTTGGGTTCCTGCATGTAATTTAGCATTTTTGGTGTGTTGCTGATCATGCCATAGGTTTGATGGGAGATTCCACCATGTTGTATGGGTGCCTGGATTTACACGTCACATAGGGGCCAGGAATAGGGACAAGGGGTGTTTTGGGACCAGATACACTCTCTTACAATCTCTCTCTGAGTGAGTGTTGAGTCGGAAATAATGATAGAAAATGTAGAGGCTTGTTTCAGCACCATGGACAGCACCACTAGTCTAGAGCCACTGGCTGGAAAAATGTCATTCTTTTCCAAAGGCGAGACATTCTACCACTATGCCTGATGGGACTTGTTAATTTAAGCCTGCAATACAGTACCAGCCGAAAGTTTGAATACACCTACTCATTCAAGGGTTTTTCTTTATTTTTTACTATTTTCTACATTGTAGAATAATAGTGAAGACATCAAAACTATGAAATAACACATGGAATCATGTAGTAACCAAAAAAGTGTTAAATCAAAATATATTTTAGATTTTAGATTGTTCAAAGTTGCCACCCTTTGCCTTGATGACAGCTTTCCACACTCTTGGCATTCTGTCAACCAGCTTCACCTGGAATGATTTTCCAAGTCTTAAAGGAGTTCCCACGTGTGCTGAGCACCTGTTGGCTGCTTTTCCTTCACTCTGTGGTCCAACTCATCCCAAACCATCTCAATTGGGTTGAGGTCGGGTGATTGTGGAGGCCAGGTCATCTGATGCAGCACTTCATAACTCTCCTTCTTGGTCAAATAGCCCTTACACAGCCTTGAGATGTGTTGGGTCATTGTCCTGTTGAAAAACAAATGATAGTCCCACTAAGCACAAACCAGATGGTTGTGGTAGCCATGCTGGTTAAGTGTGCCTTGAACTCTAAATAAATCACTGACAGTGTCACCAGCAAAGCACCCCCACATCATCACACCTCCTCCTCCATGCCTCGTGGTGGAAACTACACATGCAGAGATCATCCGTTCACTTACTCTGCGTCTCACAAAGAAACGGCAGTTGGAACCAGAAAATCTCAAATTTGGCCTCATCAGACCAAAGGACAGATTTCCACCGGTCTAATGACCATTGCTCGTGTTTCTTGGCCCAAGCAAGTCTCCTTTTCTTATTGGTGTCGTTTAGTAGTGGTTTCTTTGCAGTAATTCGACCATGTAGGCCTGATTCACACAGTCTCTTCTGAACAGTTGATGTTGAGATGTGTCTGTTACTTGAACTCTGTGAAGCATTTATTTGGGCTGTAATTTCTGAGGCTGGTAACTCTAATGAACGTATCCTCTGCAGCAGAGGTAACTGGGTCTTCCTTTCCTGTGACGGTCTTCATGAGAGCCAGTTTCATCATAGCGCTTGATGGTTTTTGTGACTGCACTTGAAGAAACTTTCAAAGTTCTTGGCATTTTCTGGCTTGACTGACCTTCAATGTCTTATAGTAATGATGGACTGTTTTTACTCTTTACTTATTTGAGCTCTTCTTGACATAATATAGACTTGGTATTTTACCAAATAGGGCTATCTTCTGTATACCACCCCTACCTTGTCACAACTCAACTGATTGCCTCAAACACATTAAGAAGGAAAGACATTTCATAAATTAACTTTTAACAAGGCACACCTGTTAATTGAAATGCTTTCCAGGTGACTTCCTCATGAAGCTGGTTGAGAGAATGCCAAGAGTGTGCAAAGCTGTCATGGCAAAAGGTGGCTACTTTGAAGAATCTCAAATATATTTGGATTTGTTTAACACTTTGGTTACTACATGATTCATATGTGTTATTGCATAGTTTTGATGTCTTCACTATTATTCTACAATGTTGAAAGTAGTAAAAATAAAGAAAACTCCTGGAATGAGTAGGTGTTTCCAAACTTTTGACTAGCACTGTATGTTTTATACTGCAGCCTCCAGGGAGCCTTTGTGTGAGGGACATACTATATATAGCCTGTGTATAATTGCTGTCATGTGAATTGAAATGAAGTTTTTAAACACCTGTTGGTCATAGGCTTAAGACCCTTGTTTTATGTGATTGCTGTGTGTTTTGTTGTTTTTCACCATGCACAACATGAAGACAACATCCTGCCAATTATTGAATGACAATAAGGTTTCCTGACTGTACGAACCTCTAAGTAGTTACATTTTGTTTGCTACTCAATTTTCCCTCTCACACAAACATTCACGCTTGCAAACACTAGTCTGTGCAACAAGGTGCTGTAATTCTTCAATGCCTGTATAGTTCAGGGGCTTGTGTGTTTCATCTCGTTCGCTCCAGTCCATGTGATAGATACGCTATTGTGGCCTGTGCTATCGCCCGCAATGCAGAGAGAGAGAGAGAGCGAGCGAGCAAGAGAGAAAGAGCAAGAGAAAGATGGGGGAGGGGGGAGGGGCAGTGCGGCAATGCGTCTACAGAAAGACGCACTGCTGCGGTCCACATAAAGAGAACACTCGCATAATGTTTTGTTGCGTTAACGGTCTGTTTTATTGCAGCTAAATGTAAACCGTAATGGGTCTTCACCAGGTTCCGCTCACATAGGATACACAAAGCGGAATAGCAATAGATTTTATATCGTTTTAGAACGCTGGAGGTGGGATTAATAGGGCAGCCATCTGTGCATAGTCGCTCCCAGCATAATCTCGACAGACTGACCGAATGAGAGAGAGGCGTAGCCTCGGCAGCCTAGTTTAAGCCTGTTTCAGTGGTCGGTCGCCCCATATTGAGGCTCGTTGTCATAAACTAGCCTACCAAAATTGTACAATGCACCAAAGAGATCAAATAGCCGAATGATAAAGTACGGCTACCCAGGCATATTTGCATTAGCCTACTCACGCCTGCTTGAATTCACTCTCGTCTCTCCACTGTGCCTTTGTTTGAAAAGCGGGTAGTCAAGTTATTCTACTGTCTCTGACTCTTGTGATTCGTTTATTTTTCTCCCACCGATGATGACCGAGACACCAGTAGCTCGTGGAACTCCCCATGGTTAGATTTAACCCCGGCGTCTGTTTCCCTGCGGCGCAATTAGAATGAACGTCTGCCCTGTTTACGCACCTATCACGGTTTTAGGGGAGAGAAACGGCGCGAAATGGGAGGGGAGGGTAGAGACTCTCTCTCTCGGCTCTTCCACTTTGTTCTATTGATGTTGCATGGTAGCAAGCGTCGCACACCTCAAACTAAAAGGGAACTGTAAAACAGAAGAAGAAGGACAAAGAGAGCGTCAGAGAAACTATTTGAGCTTTCCGGTTAGTAGCCTTATCTATTATGTGAAAACGAGATAGAAAACAGAAAATAGACTTTTAGCTGTTGTCGGTGTTTTGTGCATTTACCTCGTAATTGGTGTTGAAAATGCGAGAGCCACAGAGTGTCTCGGAGGTCGCTGTTGAGTCTGGACTGGAGCCATTTAGAGGATTTTAGTTTATCCTATTATTCACTTTGGCTATCTGACTGTGGTGTTGATAGTAGGCTATGTCTGCCTATGCATGCTCGCATCATCTCGAAAGTCGTTGGTGGTGTGTGTTTACATTGCTTTCATTGGTCATTGCCGATGATATACCTGGTAAAGGCTCATAGCCAACACAGTCCAGGTAAATTCCCTCATCTTGCGGCACAGGTATTAAAACGTTTGTAAATGGCTACCCCTGTATATTATGTTGTGTAACTTGGCTGGCCTGGTAGCACAATGACTAAGTAACTAAGTAACACGTGTGCTGTGTAAGAGCTGCTATCTACTTCTCTCTCTCTCTCTTGCGCTTTGTCTCGCTCTCTATCTCTTTCTCTCTGAATAAATCAACCTCAAACAAAGGACTACAATAAGCCACTGTCCGTGTAACTCATATGCCGTTTGGGGACTTCTGTAGCCTAGTCTATTAACTTTTCGCAAAGGCATAGGCCTACATTTAGGGAAATGAACTATTATAACTTGTAAACTATAAGTGAGTGAATTGAACAGAGGGGAGTAGGCTACGAGCTGGTCTGAACCAAGTCGAAGTTGCATGAAGCGCATCCCACATTCTGATTTCAGCACCAAGAGAAGTGGACAGTGCCACGAGTTTTAGACTAGCTGTGAGTTGTGCTGAAAGCCCTGTGGGCTGGTGAAAATAATTTCCTAATGTGACATTTCACAGTTTTTATTCTGGTTACTTTAACAATTATATAACAATTTAACAAATCCCAAGTCTGATGGGCAGGAACAGGGGCAGAAAGTGGGTCAAAACTTGGAACAGAATTAAACAGTTCTGGAAAACAAGCTTTTCTCTAATTAAACAGACCTCCCGCCATCCATAAATACCCGACTGAAAAAAACTAAAACATAGAAACAAGCATGTTGTCAGCAGTGGTCATGTCTCCACCGCCAAGTACTGTGTTGTCCTGCACATGCTGTTGTCACTGACATGCTGTGTGTGTGACTGGAAGTGCCCCTGAGGGCCTCATAGAAGGGTAGGAACGGGGTGTAGCCTATGGAGTAGACGGATAGGCTCCCTGTAGGAGGAAAGTGACTGACACACATACAAACATATCTTGTGAGCAACACAAACATGGTTGGAGACTGAGACACACAAGTCTGTAGATACACACATGCAGAGACACAAACACACACAGTTGGAGAGTCAAAGAGGGTCAGTGTAATTCATGATTCCTCTGTGTCTGGTGAGAGATCAAGGTCCCACATGCAGCAGACTGATGCAACACCCACACAGATCGGAGTAATCCAGACAGACCCGCCTAGACATAGAACAGAGAAACTTCTAAATTCCCCCTAAAATTCTGTCCACCCAATGTGGTGGTATAACCAGCTGGTATTGAACCCAATATGTCTGGGTGACTACAGAACATGTTAGCCCACTGACCTTAAGGCATTTGTTTGGGAAGCTAACACAACATGTTGAGTTTGTTTTTCTGTTCATTCAGATGAGCTCTCTGTCGTGTGTAGCTGGCAGGCTATGCTCCATTCTGATTGGCTGTAGTAGTTGTGTTAAAGGGGAGGAGCTCTTATGTCACAGTTGTCGTCCCACCTTCTTCTCCTCCTCTGTGTGTGCCGCATCCTGAGAGAGAGGGCGAGAGTGAGAGAGAGAGGGAGAGACAGAGATGGAGAGGGAGAAAGAGAGACCATCAGGTGGGGATGACATAATCTGCACTGCAGCAACACTGCAGTAGCATTTGAACAAAGACGCGCGCAAGCACACACACACACACACACACACACACACAGTGCAAGTACACACTCCTGTTCTCTCTCACATAGATACAAACATGGACTATTGTTTACTTGCCCCCAGGTCTAGTTTGTTTTTAAGGTTTATCTCTGTAGAGAGAGAGCTTGATGTTTCACCCTGTAAACTCTGTATTCTCTTACTGTATGGGAATCTGCTACAGGGATAATGAACACATTATGAATAGAGTTATGCACAGCTCACCTCAACCAGTCATCTCTGCCTGTCCCACTTTTATCCAATCACAGTGTGTCCCTCCTGTGTTTCCATAGATACCCAGTTCAGGATGTCCATTCTGGAGCGTCTGGAGCAGATGGAACAGAGGATGGCTGAGATAACCAATCACCATCAGAGCTCCGAAACCACAGCAGCCACGGGGGGAGGTGGAGGAGCAGGTGGCACTGACCACCAGTCCCAGGTAACTCAATGGATTGGTTAATTGATTGGTTGGTTGATTGATTGGCTAGTTAATTGTTTGATTGTTTTATTGATTGATTGCTTTTACCCCTCCCTCTCTCTCCAGCTCTCCCCAGCCGAGGGTTCATTTGAGGGCCGTGTGGTGGTGGTGTGTGAGAAGATGATGACCCGCCCCTGTTGGGTTTCCTCCAATCAGCTGATCCACAGCCGGAGTTCCCGGGGCATGACCCTGCTGCACCTGGCCGCAGCTCAGGGATACGCAGGGTTAATACAGACTCTCATCCGCTGGCGGTGAGAATCCACACACACACACACACACACACACACACACACACACACACACACACACACACACACACACACACACACACACACACACACACACACACACACACACACACACACACACACACGTACATTAAGATTTGGTTCTAAACGTGCTCCTCTGTTCCTCAGCACTAAGCATGCAGACAGCATAGATCTGGAATTAGAGGTGGACCCGCTCAATGTCGACCACTTCTCCTGCACCCCACTGGTAAGAGATTGTGTCTGTGATGTAATGTGAATGTATGTTCTGTCTATATTTATTTAATGCTGTGTGTATATGACGTGTTTTGTCTCCGCCCGGTAGATGTGGGCCTGTGCTCTGGGTCATACAGAAGCAGCGCTGGTTCTGTACCAGTGGGACCCCAGAGCTTTGGCCATCCCTGATTCGCTGGGCCGCCTGCCACTCAGTATTGCACGCTCACGGGGACACACTCGCTTGGCTGAGCTACTGGAGCAGCTTCAACAGACTCCTCCTACTCAGAGTCCGCCCACTGACACCTGGATGGACAGGTGGAGCAGCGAATTGGAGCCCAGTGGACATAGGGAAAGCCCCGCACCCAGCTCTAACCCAGGTGAGAGAGGTTACCTTGGTTACATTGGGGTATTTAACCCTGAGGGCCGCAGTTCCATGTGTGATATCATGCTCTGTCTCTCCAGACCTAAGGAGAACTAGGACAGAACCACAGCAGAGCACCCAGAACCACAGCCAGAGCCAGAGTCAGAGCTGGGCTCATCAGGGCCAACCCCAGTTGCAGGGCCAACACCGGGGGCCACCAGACAACCAGGGAGACCTCCCACCAGCCAAGAGACTCAAACTCAACCCTGAGGCCCAGCAACAGCCAGTCAACCCCCCACGCTCTCAACTACCCAACCTCAGCCCCCTAAACACTCACCCCCCCAGACCCAGCTCTAACACCCCAAATCCCCACTTCCCCAGCCCACCTCTGCAGTCCAGGTTAGGGGGGTCAGGGGGTGGTAGTAGGTATAGCTTGCGGCAGGCTCTTGGGAGGCGGAGTTTGGCCAGGAGGATTCTGGGAAAGGAGAGACTGGCCAATCATCTGCGTCAGAGGGGCGTATCCACCAGGGGGGAGGAGCCAGAACTGCTGACCTATCAGGAGAACAGTGAAGACCTGCAGGTAGGAGGAGCTTAGGCTAGTTTGACCAATAACTCCACTCAAGCCTCTACTTTTACTTCATGCAAGCACTTATTTGTGTGTGTTGCAGATGAACATGATGATGCTGGCAGAACACATCATGGAAGCGACTCCTGACAGGATCAAACAGGAGGGTTTTGTTGCCACGGAGACTGAGATGTCGCCACCGGAGACCGTTGGGGTCAGCGGTGATGTCAGCTGGTTGGCTAGTTACATTGGTGACGTGGAGCGGTGAGTCCAGAAAGCTCCTATCTCTATATCTCCTATCTCTATATGATACTGTGGTATTGTATCGATGTAGTGTATATTACTGCCTGCACTCTCCCTCATACTGCTTCTGGTGATTTTCCTTCAGGTTTCTATACTCCAGGCCCCAGATGCCCACCCCAAGCCCCATACCAAGCCCCCTGACTGGGCCTGAGGATCAGGAAAGTCCCCTGGCTCCGCAAGGCCTGCCCTCCCCGGCCGACTGGAGCTCCTTCCTGCATGCATCACTCAGTGGAGAGGGCCCAGACACCAACCCTGCCCACCTCACACTGACAGAGGCGGAGCAAAGAGAACTGTACGAGGCTGCAAGACACGCCCACCACACCCTCAGAAAGTACAAGGTATTGATAATAACTCTGTTTGTAAAGCCGTCGTACACAAAAATCACTCAAAGCACTACAAAATACAACAGAAGGGTCAAATAGAAGAAGACTTTATTCTGGGTTAAAAGTTCTCCCTGCCAGGTCCCTGGCTCCACAGGTTGAAGGGTGAATGGGTGGATGTCTGGAGTAGTTGTGTCTGGGTGTGTGTGATTGACCCTGCATGGGGAGTTTAAGCAGAGCATGGCCTGGATAGAAAAAACAACTGCACTGCATTCTCTCTCTCTCTCTCCCTCATAAGGATACACTGCAACAAGTGTATGATCTAGAATCCAGTGTTGTGAAGTTTGGGGTCAACCATCTGTGGCTCGCATGCCCACTCCTGGTCTCTCCCCTGTGGTTGCCATGCCAACTCACCCTTCCCTCCCTCCTTCCTCTAGGGCCGGCCAATCCAGGAGCAACGTAAAGAGACCGTAGCAGTGGTCCAGCGCTGCTATAAGAAATACAAACAGGTACAGTAAGACTCTCAATCCCAGATCAATCAGAAGAACATATCAGCTCTGCTACTGAAACCAATGACCAATCAGCATCAGTCAGCTCAGCCATTAGTCAGGACAGCTAGAACACAGCAGCTGACATACCTTCTACTCTATGTCTAGTCTGGTTCACTATGACTGGATGTGTCACAATATGTCCTTCATACTCTCTCTCTTTATTTCTCCCTCTCTCCATCTCTCTCAAGCTGTCATGGATAGCCTTGAAGGTAGAGTGGCACTCTCTCTCAATCTCTCTGTCTTTATTCTATAACACATTGTTTGAATGTACATTAAGTTTGTACTATTTCCCTGACCAGTCTAATGTAATATCTCTATCAGTATGCACTTTATAAGAGGATGACGCTGGCAGCCATTTTGATCCAGAGCCGCTTCCGCAGTTTCCACGAACAGAGGAAGTTCCAGCAGAGCCGGCGAGCAGCAGTACTGATCCAGCAATACTACCGCAGCTACAGACACTCTCTCAGGTACACACATGGCACGCACATAGGTCATTATCAATACAACATCACAATGAGGTACACATAGGTCATTATCAATACAACATCACAATGAGGTGCACATAGGTCATTATCAATACAACATCACAATGAGGTACACATAGGTCATTATCAATACAACATCACAATGAGGTGCACATAGGTCATTATCAATACAACATCACAATGAGGTGCACATAGGTCATTATCAATACAACATCACAATGAGGTGCACATAGGTCATTATCAATACAACATCACAATGAGGTGCACATAGGTCATTATCAATACAACATCACAATGAGGTACACATAGGTCATTATCAATACAACATCACAATAAGGTACACATAGGTCATTATCAATACAACATCACAATGAGGTACACATAGGTCATTATCAATACAACATCACAATGAGGTGCACATAGGTCATTATCAATACAACATCACAATGAGGTGCACATAGGTCATTATCAATACAACATCACAATGAGGTGCACATAGGTCATTATCAATACAACATCACAATGAGGTGCACATAGGTCATTATCAATACAACATCACAATGAGGTACAGAACGTTTGATTTACCTGCTGGGGGGCGAGGAGACCCCCATCGCCGCTGCGTGTCGTTTTTAAGGGATTGTTAAATAAATACATGTTATAACTATTTGGTTTTAATATCATCACCACTTGAAGAACATAGTCAGGACTACACATTTACAATTATGCCACATTTAGCTCTATTATCCGACTTAAACAGCAAGTAACTGTCTGCTTTCATGATCAGTAAACATCAATTGCTCATGTAATTTCAGATACATGAGAGTATTCCCAGGATATATCTTTATATTGGCCACCATTAATTGGATATTTGAGTGATATAACATAAAAGTTAACTATACCTGACAAATATGACTGGTTTAAGTTCATTTCACATCCTTTGTGGGGTCTACCTGTCAAGCAGCAGAAGGGTGCATTTGCCATTTTCCAACCAACGTGGACCTACCTAGCAAAGTTAGCTAACATTATCCCCTTTTCAACAGTGTTTTTCAGAGTGTTTAATCACGATTGCTGCTGACAGACATGATAGGTTACAGTGATTGATGGACAACGTCAAAGTGGCTAGCTAGCTAGCAACAGATCGCGTCAATATGGCCAGTTAATAAGCTAACTTTCAGGGCTTAAACTAGATGGCTATATCCAAATATAGTTTGATTTGCTTGTCATCTATTGTGGTGATGACAGAAGTCTGACTGACAACTTTACCAGGACGATGACTTGTCAATCTCTTTCCAAAAGCCTAATCTCTGATGAAGCAAGCTAAATGACACATGTTATATATGCCAAATGGATAGGCTACCCTCACGTATCTGACATTTTACTGATCATGAAAGCAGGCAGTTACTTGCTGTATACGTCTGATGATATTAAAACCAAATAGTTATAACATGTATTTAACAATCCCTTAAAAAGGACACATTTAAAAAACAGCACAATGGTTTTAGCGGTGCTGGGGTCTCCTTGCCCCCCAGCAGGCAAATCCAACGCTCTGCACCTTATTGTGACGTTTTATTGATACCGACCTATACACACAAACAGACAAGCACACACACACACCCTAACTGTGCTGTGTGGTTGTCATCATGCAGCAGTCTCCTCACTAAGAGACAGAACCAGGCTGCCCGTAAGATCCTGAGGTTCCTGCTCAGATGCCGCCACAGGTACTAATACACACAATCTCCTTCCTGCTCCAGACCAGCTGTCACTACATCACCATGATAGAGAGGATGCAGGTGTTGACCATGTCTGTCCTCTCTAGCATGGCCGTGTGGTGACAACCCCACCCCTCCTTCCCATACCCAGTGTGTGTGTGTGCTAATAGTTGGTGTTGTTTTGCTGTTTCTGTGAAGCCTCTTGATGGACCATAGACCAGTCAAACGGGTAAGTGAGCACCAGTAACTCAGTTTGGGCTTTTCTTACCCCCTCTTCTTACTCTCATTTCTTACTTTCTCTTCATACTCTTTTTCTCTCCTTCGCCCCTTCTCTCTCTCACTTTTCTCTCGCTCCCTCTCTCCATGTGGCTGATGCCTGTTTGCATGTCAGCTCTTGAGAGGGAGAGAGGGAACACTGGGTCAGTCCAAACCTCAAACATAAACACCTCTATCTGTCCCTCTAGTCTGTTTGCTTTCTCTCTCTTCCTCTCTGTTCCTCTCTCTTTCTCTCTCTCCCTCTCTGCTTCTCTCTCTGTTCCTCTCTCTCTCTCTCTCTCTTCCTCTCTGTTCCTCTCTCTTTCTCTCTCGCCCTCTCTCTCCCTCTCTGTTCCTCTCTCTATCTCTCTCGCTCTCTGTTCCTCTCTCTATCTCTCTCTGTTCCTCTCTCTCTTTCTCTCTATTTCTCTCTCTTTCTCCCTCTCTCTCCCTCTGTTCCTCTCTATATCTCTCTCGCTCTCTGTTCCTCTCTCTCTTTCTCTCTCTTTCTCTGTCTTTCTCTCTTTCTCTCTATTTCTCTCTCTCCCTCTCTCTCCCTCTCTGTTCCTCTCTCTCTCTCTCTCCCTCTGTTCCTCTCTATATCTCTCTCGCTCTCTGTTCCTCTCCCTCTCTCTCTCTCTCTCTCTTTCTCTCTCTTTCTCTCTTTCTCTCTCTCGCTCTCCCTCTTTGTTCCTCTCTCTCTCTCCCTCGCTCTCCCTCTGTTCCTCTCTCTCTCTCCCTCTCTGTTCTTCTCTGTTCCTCTCTCTCCCTCTCTCTCCCTCTCTCTCCCTCTCTGTCCCTCTCTGTTCCTCTCTCTTTCTCTCTCTCCCTCGCTCTCCCTCTTTGTTCCTCTCTCTCTCTCCCTCGCTCTCCCTCTGTTCCTCTCTCTCTCTCCCTCTCTGTTCTTCTCTGTTCCTCTCTCTTTCTCTCTCTCTCTCTCCCTCTCTCTCCCTCTCTGTTCCTCTCTCTTTCTCTCTCTCTCCCTCTGTTCCTCTCTATATCTCTCTCGCTCTCTGTTCCTCTCCCTCTCTCTCTCTCTCTCTCTCTTTCTCTCTCTTTCTCTCTTTCTCTCTCTCCCTCGCTCTCCCTCTTTGTTCCTCTCTCTCTCTCCCTCGCTCTCCCTCTGTTCCTCTCTCTCTCTCCCTCTCTGTTCTTCTCTGTTCCTCTCTCTTTCTCTCTCTCTCCCTTTCTCTCCCTCTCTCTCCCTCTCTGTCCCTCTCTGTTCCTCTCTCTTTCTCTCTCTCCCTCGCTCTCCCTCTTTGTTCCTCTCTCTCTCTCCCTCGCTCTCCCTCTGTTCCTCTCTCTCTCTCCCTCTCTGTTCTTCTCTGTTCCTCTCTCTCTCTCTCTCTCCCTCGCTCTCCTTCTCTGTTCCTCTCTCTCTCTCTCTCTCCCTCGCTCTCCTTCTCTGTTCCTCTCTCTCTCTATCTCTCTCTCTCCCTCACTCTCCTTCTCTGTTCCTCTCTCTTTCTCTCTCTCTCTCCCTCTCTCTCCCTCTCTGTTCCTCTCTCTTTCTCTCTCTAGATATTGCTGAATGATGCTGGTATTTCTGCATGACTGACAGAGAGAGGGGGCAGGTCCTTCTGCTTTACTTCCAGGGACTGGGGCATGCTTTGAATGACATCACTTCCTCTGTGGGAGGGGCTTCTCTCTTGTTTGGCCTGCCAGTATCCTGCTATTATTTTTGGCTTGGTAGTTGTGGAGGGAGAGGGGGGAGAGAAGTGTGTGTGTGTGTGTGTGTGTGTGTGTGTGTGTGCGCGCTTGCCTGCGTGCGTGGGTGGGTGTGCGCGCGTGTGTGTGTATGAGGCCGCTCATCTTACAGTCATCTGAGAACTGTAACACAGAAAGTGGCTGGTGAACCAAAATAACTGTTTGTTGTCCCCAGTGCCACCCGTCAGTGTGGTGTGTGTGTGTCTGACCTGGAGCTCTTCTCTCCTCTAGGGCAAGAGAGCAGAGAAAGGCCAGGGGTCCTGAGAGCCCACGAACCAGTCCAACACAGAGCCCCCTCATCCTGTGAACTCCTCTACACCCTTCTCTTCCCTCTCCTCCTCTCCCTTCCTCCCTCGGTCTCACAGGGGCAACTCTCTTTTCCTCCCTCTCCTCATACCACTCTCACAATGGGACTACTTCACAGTCCACACTCCTCTTCTCCAAACAGACTGCTAACAATGAGGATGGATACATGGCAACTATATCACTGAGACAACACAGAGACAACTCTCCTCTCTCTCCTCCCTCTGTTTCTGTGAGACAAAACTACATTACCCTGCCTGGCATCTTTGCACTCTTCACAGATAGATCAATGTTTTCTTCAAGAGCAGAAAAGAACAAGAGAAGAAGATCAGGATGCAGCTGAAGATGCACATTTTTTTATCGAACGTGTTCGATACGGAGAATGAGATGATTGGTTTTCTCATATGGGCAACATTTGCATTGACATGCATAGTCTATATTGGACCTGTTGTACATGCTGTATAAATGATACATTTTAGGAAAGGAAAACATAAACCAAATATCACTCCCATATCCTGTATGCATGCACTGTTTTTCACTAGCTCTTCTCCCATGGCTTTTATGGCAGTTGGCAAAGTCAATGTGATCACCACACTCTGATTGGCTGGCTAGACAGGTCAACCAGTCCCCCAAAGAGAAGTACTACACTTGAATGTAAGAAGAACATTAACAGATAGGGGTTTAGATGTAAATAACAGTGTCTTAATTTGTTATATTGACTTGTCTATGAAGTCATTCTCTGAGGCAGCATTTTGCTAGCCTGATGTGTGAGTCTGTGTTTGTTGAATCTAATGCATGTGTTTGAGCTGTGAGCTCCTGCATGCGAACCAAACTTGTTTGTTTTGTATTTATGTGTAGTGGTGTCTCACTTCTGTCCTCATTGACTATCTCTACCCTGTGTTTATCATGTGCTCTATGTAAGGAAAATAACCTGGGTTTTCTGTTTTTATTTATCTATTATTTATCTATTTTTTTTATTATTTACCTTGTTATGTTCTTTCATTTAATTTACAGTAAGAAAAGGGCATTTTAGCCTGAGTCCGTTTTATCCCCCTATTGTGTGGTAATGTGTGGTAATGTGTGACATATTCAGTTCAGATGGTTATCTGTCTCTGTCAATTTGTTCTTAACATGAACTTCAAAAAGCCACATATGGTTTTGAGGAGAGTGTCACATTGCATTGCCTTGACTTCTTATAGTCTGTGAGGAGTCCCTATACTTACTATACGCTGGCCCCTGTCTAGGACATGGGTCCCTATATTAGCCCTTATAGAGTTTAGCCCAACCCATATTTTTGACTATTGAGCGTCTCTGTACATAAATGACGAGGTAAGGGTATATATGGAGACCCTGGATCTTTTCATGAGAAAAGACTGTATTTAAGAATATATATTATTTTACTTCTATAACAACAATATGAGCAGATAGAGACCCGGGTATACAGGACAATTGTATTGTTTGTAAATAATGTAAATACTAACCATGGATCTATGTGCATGAGAAAATAAGACAAAGAAACGGGGCAAGAAAATCAACATACATTTTTTTGTGGCTATGGACTGTAAGAGGATTTGAACTACTTTACAAGTGTTTGATATAAGTGTTATTGAAGAACATTTTGCTAAAGCATGACATTGATGAAATCTTATGTTAAAACAAGTGATATAAAGAATAAGGGCAGAAAGCAAAATGTATACATATCATGCTTTTGATTTCAGGCTAGCAAGAATGAAATAATTTTGCTAGTGGTGCCAATTATTATGAATTCTACTTTTCCCTAGGTCCCTAGGATTAGCGCAGGAGTTTTTCCTGACCATGTGGTCACTTGTTCAGGAAAAACTCCTGGTACAGGAGGTTAAACATACAAGTATTAAATATACTGTACACAGTCATCTCAAGCAAATGAAGGATGGGAAAGCAAGGAGAACTTCATAATCTATTCTTCTAAAGTGTACACAGAATGAGTTCCTGTCAGGTGTCAAAACCAAACAAACTGGTGATGGGTGATGTTTCTGTTAGTGTGGTCCTCTGTGGCTCAGTTAGTAAGAGCGTTGTGCTGGCAATGCCAAGGTTGTTGGTTGATTTCCTGCAGGGATTACACACATACTCAAAATGTATGCCCTCACTGTACTGAGTAAGTTACTTTGGATGAAAGTGTCTGCTAAGTGGTATATACTTTTATGTTAATGCAATTGCAGATTTGAAACTTTCACCTCTTAGCTTCAGACAGATGTTTTCCCCTTCAAATTCCCCAGCATGTAATTGCCAATAGTATGGCCCGTGTTACAATGAGGCGTTTCCTTCCCTGGAGTGTCTTACAGATTTGCTTTGACTGAGGATTATGACCAATTTGGTTAGAAAGTGCCTACTCATATACAGAACGTGCAAGCTAATATCAGGAACCCACTATATGTCTCCAAACGAGTTAACCCATTCTCTCTATAGTTTCCCAAATTGTGTGTGGTGATTATTCTACACAGAAGATTGGTGCCCAGTCTTATTTTGAACTCTAATTTGTTAGTGATTTTTTTTCTGCTTCCTATACCTAAGTGTTTATGCATTCAAAATATTCCATTGTTAAAAGACAGTGACAGATGGCTATAGCAGAAACAGACTGATACTAGTGCTGATACTAGTGCTTACTAGTGCCTCTAAGCAGATGATGTATATTACTCCTCCTACCAGGTAGACACTGAGTAGTGGATCCCAGCATACATTACCATGGTTCATTTGGGTTGCTACATTATTTTAAAAAATCCATAGCTCTGATTTGCCCCCTACATGTATTTATTAGTGAGAAGGAAACATGGACAACGTTTCAATCCTCATTGGGATCTCAGTTAGGTTGCCAGATCATGCCATATCTCTGACTGGGCTGGTTGATATATTATAGGCTAAATTCTGCATGGCACATTCACGCCCATTTTACAGTAAGGGCAGTACATGTAGGCCTAGACACTGTCATATAGATTCCTTGGGTTAAGTCTTTAGTGAGATGTAGAGCACAAGAAACCCTCTTTCTGGAATTCAACTGCTGTATGGTCATTCTCAAGATGCAAATATCTGTTTTGAACATTGATAAAGTGTATTCTTCTGCATGGAAATTGCACGACATTTCACTTTATTTATCATCTGTTCAGTCCTGGCAGTAATGTTCTTCCAACGTTCTTACATAAAAACATATCTTAGCTGGAGCAAACTTCACATACACAGACAGAGACATGCACACGACTCACTCGGTCGTCTCACAATCTCCAATCTTGCACACACATCACACTCTCTCTCTTTTATTTTTTCTTAGGGAGCAGTAACTCCCTCAGATTTAAACTCAGGGTTCTAGAATGGCTTGGGGGTGTGGAGTAGGCCCTGTGTGTGCGAGTGTGTGTGTGTGTTAATCAGCCAATTGTGATTAGGCTATACCTCCTCTTTCATAAGATGACAGTGGCGATGACCCCACAGAGAGCTGGCAGACTGAGGTCTTGTTCACAGGGAGTTGGCCTGAGATGGGTGCCACACACATCCCATCTATAAAGGACTTCCACTTCCAAACATCTGACACACAACATATAACATATATAATACAAACATTTGAATATATGTAGAGCCTCACAAAGAAGACAATAATATCCTCTCTAGGGCCCGGAGTGGTTTTCCTGACCAGGAAAAACTCTGGGCATAGTCATTATGGCCCATGAATTATTCATGTTGGAAAGACTCTCCAGCCTATCGCTGTTTCACTCTGTAGTCAACTCTTGAATGCGCTTAATCATTTTATACCCTGGCCTGGAACTGTGCCCTCCAACCACATCACAGCTACACTAACAGAAACACAGAGAGGGGCTGCTGTTTAAAGGGGGTGAATTCACACTGGATAAGGCTTTCCACTGAGACACACAGAGCAATAAACAAACATATACATTTTCTAAATGAGGATCTGTAAATTTAAGTAAGCGTAGAGATCAGTTTGTAGAGAAAAACATAAGCTATGTCACAGGCAACTTTGACTTCCTCTAAGGAAGTGGGCCACATTCAGTAGCCGAACGTTGCAGATAGAAATGCTATGAATATAGCTGACGTGATTCCTTATTCTACATGTCAGAGAGGCATGTTTGTTCTACATGCCATATTTCTATCTGAACATAACAAAACGCTGCGTCCTGCTGAACTCGCTCCTGGGCAAGCTGCACAGAGGTGACCTTTGACCCACAGGTTAAAGGTCAAATAAGAGATAAATTATGAAATACAGGCCGTAGTTATAACGGGCTATGGGCTAACATCACTCTGCATGTTTAAATAGTGCTAGCTAGACTTCTCCCTCTCTTTCTCTTTTCCTCTCTCATCCCTAGCTTTGTTCCCTCCTATTTTGTGTTCTTCATGCCCCCTCTCTCTCTTTCTACCTCTCTTTCCCTCTTTTGTAAGTGAATTTTTTATAATGTGCATGTATACGCATCAATAAATAGTTGAATATGTTTTTAAAAAGTATCTTCTGCTGCTGAGGCCATGCAAAGTGTTTTGAATTGCCCTTATATGTGGAAAATGTATTTTGAATGCTTTACATAATTTCTGCTGTAAAATGAAATCTGAGTAAAAAGAAAATTTGCACTTTACTGTAATGGTCTGATGTTTATTTTATTGTCAGCGTGATTGTACGACATTTAAAAGAAACTGGGCTACAAATTGTTTATCATATCTATGCTACGTTTTTGTATTTGTAGTATTTCCAGAAATACTGTTGAAAATTAAGTCTCTGGTAATTCTGTCCATGGGCCTATAATGAAGTAAGTTGAGGCATTGAAGAGACTTTATTTCCTTGTTGAATAATGATTTCATTTAAAGTAACTATCTAGTGAAAATCTCACTTTTAAAAGCTCTTAGGGCTCGATTCAATCCGTATTGCGGAGGTTCAGCGTTACAATGTGATTGAAATGTAAAGGCAATGTTCCCGCATTAGCAGAGACTGCATTCACGATAAACACTGCATATGTTGGCTTTACTTTTCTATGGTGCAATCTGTAATGCTTCAGCGAAACAGATTGAATCGAGCCCTTAATCTGTTAACTCATACCCAAATAATGTTGTTGACTCATCCTGTACTTGAAGTTGTGGCCAAAGCATACATTTTAGAAGGAGAAAAAACACTTTTAAAACCCTACCTCATACATTTATCTCAAACAGCTTGCTATTTCCTGATAGTGGATGAGGTCATGTTTTTGACCAAGATGTCTCACTGGCTCATTGGCTGTTTACTTGTCATTCATATTTTTATTGTTATGCCCACAACATTCTGTCACAGAGTTTACAAACCCTGAGGTACAACATCACCAAGCTTGCGAAGCAGACCAAGCAGACCAGGTTTGAGAAGTCATTGAGAGAAGTGAATTTTCTCGAAATCTCAAAGCACAACCTAGATTCGAGACCAGTATCTTAAGTAGTTGAACATGTTATTACTCCAACCTCGTGAAAGTAACTAACTGACACATTTTCATTTTCGTCAAAAACAACTTTATATTAAAGGTGTGCCTTTGATTTGATGGCCTGCATGTGCTCAGTTTGCGCAAGACAACCGTTAGACCCGATGACGGGTTTCTACGCATGAACTTAGCTAGCCAACGACATCGCCTACAAGCGTGATCAGTGACTGGAGAAGCAGTTTCTGCCTATCTTTACAATGTACTGTCTTTGATTCTGTTGTTGGGGTATGCCCACACCATTCAAACACAGAAAAGCTGCTTTTTAACATACCTAATTACCAGTTTTTGGAAGAAAACTATTTCACTCATATTGTAATGAATTATAGATCATATTTAATAGAAATCTGGAAACACTGGACAGCTGCTTTAAATCCATGTGTATGTATTGCTGACTTCATGTGCTCATGGGAAACTGGGAAGTGGGAAGTGGTCAATCCAACATGATTGTGTTGAAGTGCTTATGAAGTTGAAACAATTCTTCAACCAATAAGACTTTAGCTAGCTTGAAAAACTAGCTAAAATTGCTAATAATAAAGTTAGCTAGCTTTCTTAGCATTGACAATATGGTCAGACTAGCTACATTATACATATTCATAAGGTTGTAATTGTCGAACACTGATTTGTTATCATCTGTTGGTTAAAAAGGTAAAATGTCACTCGTGAAACGTCACAACTCGACAACTCAGGTAACAACATTTTCTCAGAGTTTCAAACTTGTAATTCTGATTAGGAGGGTTATTCAAGTGAAATTTCCCACTGCAAACTTGGAGCTTCCGATAACTCCGACAGCACGTGAACGCCGCATAATTCCATTCTCATTTGCCACGTTTACGTGCTAGTCGGAACTAGGAAACTTGTATATTTCCGACTTACTAACTAGTTGAACGCGGCATGTGTATAACTACAACCAGTTAGCAAGTTGGACATTTCAGAGTTTCCTATTTCCAACTAGCAGGTTAACGCGGCACTACATCACCCTTTTACCCATATTAGACTGTGTTTACACAGGCAGCCTAATTTTTATATTTTTTCACTAATTGGTCTTTTGACCAATCAGATCAACTCTAAAACAAGCTCTGATGTGATTGGTCAAAAGACCAATTAGTTTGAAAAAAGATCAGAATTGGGCTACTTGTGTAAACACAGCGTTGTATGCCTATTGCTTTTTTTTTAAATGCCTTCCTCACCATCTTGAATAAGCATGCCCCATTCAAGAAATTTAGAACCAGGAACAGATATAGCCCTTGGTTCTCTCCTGACCTGACTGCCCTTAACCAACAGAAAAACATCCTATGGCGTTCTGCATTAGCATCGAACAGCCCCCGTGATATGCAACTTTTCAGGGAAGCTAGAAACCAGTATACACAGGCAGTTAGAAAAGCAAAGGCTAGCTTTTTCAAGCAGAAATTTGCTTCCTGCAACACAAACTCAAAAAAGTTCTGGGACACTGTAAAGTCCATGGAGAATAAGAACACCTCCTCCCAGCTTCCAACTGCACTGAAGATAGGAAATACTGTCACCACCGACAAATCCATTATAATTGAGAATTTCAATAAGCATTTTTCTACGGCTGGCCATGCTTTCCACCTGGCTACTCCTACCCCGGTCAACAGCACTGCCCTCCCCTCTGCTACTCGCCCAAGCCTTCCCCATTTCTCTTTCTCCCAAATACAGTCAGCTGATGTTCTGAAAGAGCTGCAAAATCTGGACCCTTACAAATCAGCCGGGCTAGATAATCTGGACCCTTTCTTTCTAAAACTATCTGCTGAAATTGTTGCCACCCCTATTACCAGCCTTTTCAACCTCTCTTTCGTGTCGTCTGAGATTCCCAAAGATTGGAAAGCAGCTGCGGTTATCCCCCTCTTCAAAGGGGGAGACACTCTAGACCCAAACTGCTACAGACCTATATCTATCCTACCCTGCCTTTCTAAGTTCTTCGAAAGCCAAGTCAACAAACAGATTACCGACCATCTCGAATCCCACCATACCTTCTCCGCTATGCAATCTGGTTTCAGAGCTGGTCATGGGTGCACCTCAGCCACGCTCAAGGTCATAAACGATATCTTAACCGCTATCGATAGGAAACAGTACTGTGCAGCCATATTCATTGACCTGGCCAAGGCTTTTGACTCTGTCAATCACCACATCCTCATCGGCAGACTCGACAGCCTTGGTTTCTCTAATGATTGCCTCGCCTGGTTCACCAACTACTTCTCTGATCGAGTTCAGTGTGTCAAATCGGAGGGTCTGTTGTCCGGACCTCTGGCAGTCTCTATGGGGGTGCCACAGGGTTCAATTCTTGGACCGACTCTCTTCTCTGTATACATCAATGATGTCGCTCTTGCTGCTGGTGAGTCTCTGATCCACCTCTACGCAGACGACACTATTCTGTATACTTCTGGCCCTTCTCTTGACACTGTGTTAACAACCCTCCAGGCGTGCTTCAATGCCATACAACTCTCCTTCCGTGGCCTCCAATTGCTCTTAAATACAAGTAAAACTAAATGCATGCTCTTCAACCGATCGCTGCCTGCACCTGCCCGCCTGTCCAGCATCACTACTCTGGATGGCTCTGACTTAGAATATGTGGACAACTACAAATACCTAGGTGTCTGGTTAGACTGTAAACTCTCCTTCCAGACTCACATCAAGTATCTCCAATCCAAAGTTAAATCTAGAATCGGCTTCCTATTCCGCAACAAAGCATCCTTCACTCATGCTGCCAAACATACCCTTGTAAAACTGACCATCCTACCGATCCTCGACTTCGGTGATGTCATTTACAAAATAGCCTCCAAAACCCTACTCAATAAATTGGATGCAGTCTATCACAGTGCCATCCGTTTTGTCACCAAAGCCCCATATACTACCCACCACTGCGACCTGTACGCTCTCGTTGGCTGGCCCTCGCTTCACACTCGTCGCCAAACCCACTGGCTCCAGGTCATCTACAAGACCCTGCTAGGTAAAGTCCCCCCTTATCTCAGCTCGCTGGTCACCATAGCAACGCCCACCCGTAGCACGCGCTCCAGCAGGTATATCTCTCTGGTCACCCCCAAAACCAATTCTTCCTTTGGCCGCCTCTCCTTCCAGTTCTCTGCTGCCAATGACTGGAACGAACTACAAAAATCTCTGAAACTGGAAACACTTATCTCCCTCACTAGCTTTAAGCACCAGCTGTCAGAGCAGCTCATAGATTACTGCACCTGTACATAGCCCATCTATAATTTAGCCCAAACAACTACCTCTTTACCTACTGTATTTATTTATTTTGCTCCTTTGCACCCCATTATTTCTATCTCTACTTTGCACCTTCTTCCACTGCAAACCAACCATTCCAGTGTTATTTTTTTACTTGCTATATTGTATTTA
This sequence comes from Salvelinus fontinalis, assembly GCF_029448725.1. Classification (NCBI taxonomy): domain Eukaryota; kingdom Metazoa; phylum Chordata; class Actinopteri; order Salmoniformes; family Salmonidae; genus Salvelinus; species Salvelinus fontinalis. Next base: position 43,804,375 of record NC_074682.1, read on the forward strand.
CTTCGCCACCATGGCCTTTTTATATTTTTATTTATTTATATATATATTTTGTTTGCCTTCACCTCCCTTATCTCACCTCACTTGCTCATATTGTATATAGACTTATTTTTCACTGTATTATTGACTGTATGTTTGTTTTACTCCATGTGTAACTATGTGTTGTTGTATGTGTCGAACTGCTTTGCTTTATCTTGGCCAGGTCGCAATTGTAAATGAGAACGTGTTCTCAATTTGCCTACCTGGTTAAATAAAGGTGAAATAAAAAATATTCAAGACAAAGGGGATGATTGTGGACTACAGGAAAAAGAGGACAGAGTACGCCTCCTTTCTCATCGATGGGGTTGCAGTGGATCAGGTTGAGAGCTTCAAGTTCCTTGGTGTCCACATCACCAACAAACTAACATGGTCCAAGCACACCAAGACAGTCGTGAAAAGGGCACGACACAACCTATTCCCCCTCAGGAGACTGAAAAGATTTGGCATGGATCCTCGAATCCTCAAAAGGTTCTGCAGCTGCACCATCGAGAGCATCCTGACTGGTTGCATCACTGCCTGGTATGGCAACTGCTCTGCCTCCGACCGCAAGGCACTACAGAGGGTAGTGCGAACGACCCAGTACATCACTGGGGCCAAGCTTCCTGCCATCCAGGACCTCTATACCAGGTGGTGTCAGAGGAAGGTCCTAAAAATTGTCAAAGACTCCAGCCACCCTAGTCATAGACTGTTCTCTTTGCTACTGCATGGCAAGCGGTACCGGAGCGCCAAGTCTAGGTCTAAGAGGCTTCTAAACAGCTTCCACCCCAAAGCCATAAAACTCCTGAACATCTACTCAAATGGCTACCCAGACTATTTGCAGTGCCCCCCCTCTCTTTTACACCGCTGCTACTCTCTGTTGTTATCATCTATGCATAGTCACTTTAATAACTCTACCTACATGTACATATTACCTCAACTAACCTGTGCCCCCCACATTGACTCTGTACCGGTACCCCCCTGTATATAGTCTCGCTATTGTTATTTTACTGCTGCTCTTTAATTACTTGTTACATTTATTTCTTATTCTTATCTTATTCTTATTTTTTTTAACTGCGTTGTTGGTTAAGGGCTTGTTGTATTCGGTGCATGTGACTAATACTGTGCTCTCTGCTACTGCAGTTTTATTTTTTACAGTTTACAATTTTATTTGATTTCTTCTGATGGATTTACCTAGACAGGTAGCCTAATTATGATATTTTTTTCAAATTATTTGGGCTTTTGACCAATCAGATCTGCTCTTAAAAATAGCTTATGCGAAAAGATCTGATATGATTGGTCAAAAGACCAATTAGTGCGATTTCTTCTTTTTTTTTGCAGAATTAGGCTGCCTGAGTTCTTCACTTGCCTTGGGTCAGGAGTAGAATCGGATTGCTGAATCAATGCTATTCCTGTTCAGAAAAGTGAGAAAGACAGACAATTTTTGTGAATGATAATGTGGAAAGAACACCCCAAGAAGGATTTATTTTCTTTACACACCTGTGTGGAAATTTGGTAGGTTGATGTGAAGAAGTGCAGGAGGGCACCTCTGTGAAGCTATCCACAATAAGGATTAGCCACAATCTTGGAATTTGCGGTTTGCCTTCAAAATACAGGTTCCCCCTTTTGTGAGGTTTCCATGTAATTGGCAACAGATTTTCATGCTAATATTCTAAAATGATGCAAATTTTCCCACCAGAGTGTTTCCATCAAACTGACTTGTTATTTATTTTTTTATTGCAAATTACAAAACAATAACAAACATAGATAGGACATCACTACAAGTATATTTTGGCTAGAGCGCAAGTATAGCCTACATCACAGGTGTCAAACTCATTCCACGGGGGGCGAGTGTCTGCGGGTTTTCGCTCCTCCCTTGTCCTTGATTGATGAATTAACATCACTAATTAGTTAGGAACTCCCCACACCTGGTTGTCTAGGGCTTTATTGAAAGGAAAAAACAAAAACCTGCAGACACTAGGCCCTCCGTGGAATGAGTTTGACACCCCTGGCCTACATGATAAGATTATTATTATGGACAAAAGAGGAAGATCATTTTTGTTTGTCAAATGGCAGCCAAGCATTGATTATTATGTCACCAGAATAAGACCCTCGATATTTGTTGGAAAGGAGCATCATGCTCATTGCCTTGCACTTTCACAACCATGTGAAGATTGTCATTATTTTAAATCAAATCTTATTTATCACATGCACCGAATACAACAGGTATTAACCTTGCAGTGAAATGTTTATTTACAAGCCTTTAACCAACAATTCAGTTTTCAGAAGAAAAAAGAGAAGAAAAATAACAAATAATTAAGGAGCAACAATAAAATAACAGTAGCTTCCAAGATGGCGTAGCAGTCAGATGTCCTTTGTCCTCGTCCTGTCCCGTATATATATATTTTATATATTTTATATATATTTTTTTTTCTTCGCATTTCTTTTTATATATATTTTTTTCTTCTTAAAAACTCAACTTCAAAACACTCTCCTGCAACCCACCTCACCAAATGTGGTGCGGATCTGTTTTTTTTCCTCAAAGGTATTATTCACCTCGTATCCGAAATCAACAACAGAAGCTAGCCAGAAGTTAGCCAGCTCACAAGCTAACGTTAGTAGTTCAGCTAACCACAGCTAGCGCTCATCAGCTATCCTTTAGCTCGGAAAACTATTGCCAGTTTTGTACAACGCGACTCAGACCAGAGCATACCAGACCTTTTTTCTCTCCATATCCCCGGATTTTTACCGCAAGCTCTGGACATTTACACCTGGATCTTGCAGCTAACCAGCTGCTATCCGAGTGACTATTGGCTAACATCAATTCCGGAGCAAACACCAATTATCCCGGAGCTAGCCAGCTGAAGAGTTCCATCAGCCACTCCTGGGCTACAATCACCTATCCGGACCTGTTTACTGCCGATGCGGAGACCCACCGGGCCTTCACGACTGGGATACCGACGTTATCTGCCCGAGGGAGTTATTCAACTGGCCCCTCCATCGCGACGTAACCTGAACGCCCATATGCTAACTGCGGCACGCTAATCGTTAGCTGTCTTGAGCATATCGGCTGCTATCTGAACAGACAACCTCTCTTTCGCCATCGCCATCCGGCTTGGATTCTCTGTCGACACGACCACGTCTGGTCTGCAGACGAATAGCCCATCCGCTGTGCCCTCAACCGGCCTCCGTCTGAGCAGACCCCCTCCGTCTGAGCAGACCTCCCCCCGGGCTACTAACTTTAAACGCCGCGGGCTAGTTTAGTGGAGGCCTCACTGCCCCATCTACGGCTGCCCCCTGGACACTATGATCACTTGGCTACATAGCTGATGCCTGCTTGACTGTCCATTAATTCACGGTACTCCATTCCGCTTATTTGTGTTTTATCTGTCGGCTCTGTGCTTTAACTCAGGATCTGTGTGTAGTTAATCCGACCCTCTCTGCCTAGCCGTCGCCATTTTTACCTACTGTTGCTGTGTTAGCTGACTAGCTGCTGTTTTATCACCTGTTGTTTTAGCTAGCTCTGACTAGCTGCTGTTATATCACCTGTTGTTTTAGCTAGCTCTCCCAATCAAGACCTGCAATCACTTTACGCCTTACTGCATGTCTCCCTCAAATATCAATATGCCTTGCATACTGTTGTTCAGGCTAGTTATCATTGTTTTGGTTTGCAATGGACCCCGTAGTTCCACTCTCCGTACCTCTGATACCTCCTTTGTCCCACCCCCCACACATGCGGTGACCTCACCCATTGAGAGCATGTCCAGAGATACAACCTCTCTTATCATCACCCAGCGCCTGGGCTTGCCTCCGCTGTACCCGTGCCCCACCATACCCTGGTCTGCACATTATGCCCAGAATCTATTCTACCACACCCATAAATCTGCTCCTTTTATTCCTTGTCCCCAACGCTCTAGGCGACCAGTTTTGATAGCCTTTAGCCGCACCCTCATCCTGCTACTCCTCTGTTCCTCGGGTGATGTGGAGGTAAACCCAGGCCCTGCATGTCCCCAGTCACCCTCATTTGTTGACTTCTGTGATCGAAAAAGCCTTGGCCTCATGCATGTCAACATCAGAAGCCTCCTCCCTAAGTTTGCCTTACTCACCGCTTTAGCACACTCTGCCAACCCTGATGTCCTCGCCGTGTCCGAATCCTGGCTAAGGAAGGCCACCAAAAATTCTGAGATTTCCATACCCAACTATAACACTTTCCGTCAAGATAGAACTGCCAAAGGGGGAGGAGTTGCAATCTACTGCAGAGATAGCCTGCAAAGTTCTGTCATACTTTCCAGGTCTATGCCCAAACAGTTCGAACTTCTAATTTTAAAAATTAATCTCTCCAGAAATAAGTCTCTCACTGTTGCCGCCTGCTACCGACCCCCCTCAGCTCCCAGCTGTGCCCTGGACACCATATGTGAATTGATCGCTCCCCATCTAGCTTCAGAGTTTGTTCTGTTAGGTGACCTAAACTGGGATATGCTTAACACCCCGGCAGTCCTACAATCTAAGCTTGATGCCCTCAATCTCACACAAATCATCAAGGAACCCACCAGGTACAACCCTAAATCCGTAAACATGGGCACCCTAATAGACATTATCCTGACCAACTTGCCCTCCAAATACACCTCTGCTGTCTTCAATCAAGATCTCAGCGATCACTGCCTCATTGCCTGTATCCGCCACGGGTCCGCGGCCAAACGACCACCCCTCATCACTGTCAAACGCTCCCTAAAACACTTCTGCGAGCAGGCCTTTCTAATCGTCCTGGCCCGGGTACCCTGGAAGGATATTGACCTCATCCCGTCAGTTGAGGATGCCTGGTCATTCTTTAAAAGTTACTTCCTCACCATATTAGACAAGCATGCTCCGTTCAAAAAATGCAGAACCAAGAACAGATATAGCCCTTGGTTCACTCCAGACCTGACTGCCCTCGACCAGCACAAAAACATCCTGTGGCGAACTGCAATAGCATCGAAGAGCCCCCGCGATATGCAACTGTTCAGGGAAGTCAGGAACCAATACACGCAGTCAGTCAGGAAAGCAAAGGCCAGCTTTTTCAAACAGAAATTTGCATCCTGTAGCTGTTACTCCAAAAAGTTCTGGGATACTGTAAAGTCCATGGAAAACAAGAGCACCTCCTCCCAGCTGCCCACTTCACTGAGGCTAGGTAACACGGTCACCACTGATAAGTCCATGATAATCGAAAACTTCAACAAACATTTCTCAATGGCTGGCCATGCCTTCCTCCTGGCGACTCCAACCTTGGCCAACAGCCCCTACCCCCCCGCTGCTACTCGCCCAAGCCTCCCCAGCTTCTCCTTTACCCATATCCAGATAGCAGATGTTCTGAAAGAGCTGGAAAACCTGGACCCATACAAATCAGCTGGGCTTGACAATCTGGACCCCCTATTTCTGAAACTGTCCGCCGCCATTGTCGCACCCCCTATTACCAGCCTGTTCAACCTCTCCTTCGTATCATCTGAGATCCCCAAGGATTGGAAAGCTGCCGCGGTCATCCCCCTCTTCAAAGGGGGAGACACCCTGGACCCAAACTGTTACAGACCTATATCCATCCTGCCCTGCCTATCTAAGGTCTTCGAAAGCCAAGTCAACAAACAGATCACTGACCATCTCGAATCCCACCGTATCTTCTCCGCTGTGCAATCCGGTTTCCGAGCCGGTCAGGGGTGCACCTCAGCCACGCTCAAGGTACTAAACGATGTCATAACCGCCATCGATAAAAGACATTACTGTGCAGCCGTCTTCATCGACCTGGCCAAGGCTTTCGACTCTGTCAATCACCATATTCTTATCGGTAGACTCAGTAGCCTCGGTTTTTCTAATGACTGCCTTGCCTGGTTCACCAACTACTTTGCAGACAGAGTTCAGTGTGTCAAATCGGAGGGCATGTTGTCCGGTCCTCTGGCAGTCTCTATGGGGGTACCACAGGGTTCAATTCTCGGGCCGACTCTTTTCTCTGTATACATCAATGATGTTGCTCTTGCTGCGGGCGATTCCCTGATCCACCTCTATGCAGACGACACCATTCTGTACACTTCCGGCCCTTCCTTGGACACTGTGCTATCTAACCTCCAAACGAGCTCCAATGCCATACAACACTCCTTCCGTGGCCTCCAACTGCTCTTAAACGCTAGTAAAACCAAATGCATGCTTTTCAACCGTTCGCTGCCTGCACCCGCACGCCCGACTAGCATCACCACCCTGGACGGTTCCGACCTAGAATATGTGGACATCTATAAGTACCTAGGTGTCTGGCTAGACTGCAAACTCTCCTTCCAGACTCATATCAAACATCTCCAATCCAAAATCAAATCTAGAGTCGGCTTTCTATTCCGCAACAAAGCCTCCTTCACTCACGCCGCCAAACTTACCCTAGTAAAACTGACTATCCTACCGATCCTCGACTTCGGCGATGTCATCTACAAAATAGCTTCCAATACTCTACTCAGCAAACTGGATGCAGTTTATCACAGTGCCATCCGTTTTGTTACTAAAGCACCTTATACGACCCACCACTGCGACCTGTATGCCCTAGTCGGCTGGCCCTCGCTACATGTTCGTCGTCAGACCCACTGGCTCCAGGTCATCTACAAGGCTATGCTAGGTAAAGTGCCGCCTTATCTCAGTTCACTGGTCACGATGGCTACACCCACCCGTAGCACGCGCTCCAGCAGGTGTATCTCACTGATCATCCCTAAAGCCAAAACCTCATTTGGACGCCTTTCCTTCCAGTTCTCTGCTGCCTGCGACTGGAACGAATTGCAAAAATCTCTGAAGTTGGAGACTTTTATCTCCCTCAACAACTTTAAAAATCTGCTATCCGAGCAGCTAACCGATCGCTGCAGCTGTACATAGTCCATCTGTAAACTACCCACCCAATTTACCTACCTCACCCCCCATACTGCTTTTATTTATTTACTTTTCTGCTCTTTTGCACACCAGTATCTCTTCTTGCACATGATCATCTGATGATTTATCACTCCAGTGTTAATCTGCTAAATTGTAATTACTCGATTTATTGCCTACCTCATGCCTTTTGCACACATTGTATATAGATTCTCTTTTTTCTACCATGTTATTGACTTGTTTATTGTTTACTCCATGTGTAACTCTGTGTTGTTGTCTGTTCACACTGCTATGCTTTATCTTGGCCAGGTCGCAGTTGCAAATGAGAACTTGTTCTCAACTAGCCTACCTGGTTAAATAAAGGTGAAATAAAATAAAAAAATACACAGGGGATTCCGGTACAGATGAGTTGAGGTAATTGAGGTAATATGTACATGTAGGTAGAGGTAAAGGGACTATGCATGGATAATAAACAGAGTAGCAGCAGTGTAAAAATGGGGGGTTGGGTGGGGACAATGCAAATAGTCCGGGTAGCCATTTGATTAACTGTCAAAGAGTCTTATGGCTTGGGGGTAGAAGCTGTTAAGTCTTTTTGATCTAGACTTGGTGTTCCGGTACCGCTTGCCGTGCGGTAGCAGAGAGTACAGTCTATGACTAGGGTGGCTGGAGTCCTCTGCAATTTTTTGGGCCTTCCTCTGACACCGCCTGGTATAGAGGTCCTGGATGGCAGGAAGCTTGGCCCCAGTGATTTACTGGGCCGTACGCACTGCCCTCTGTAGTGCCTTGTGGTCAGAGGTCAAGCAGTTGCCATACCAGGCAGTGATGCAACCAGTCAGGATGCTCTCGTTGGTGCAGCTGTATAATGTTTTGAGGATATGAGGACCTATGCCTAATCTTTTCAGTATCCTGAGGGGGAATAAGTTTTGTCGTGCCTTCTTCATGCCTATCTTGGTGTGTTTGGACCATGTTAGTTTGTTGGTGATGTGGACACCAAGGAACTTGAAGCTCTCAACCTGCTCCACTACAGCCCCGTCGATGAGGATGGGGGTGTGCTCAGTCCTCCTGTTTCTGTAGTCCACGATATTCTCCTTTGTCTTGATCATGTTGAGGGAGAGGTTGTTATCCTGGCACCACACTGCCAGGATGACCTATAGCCTTTCTCATCGTTGTCAGTGATCAGACCTCCCACTGTTGTGTCGTCGGCAAATGTAACGATGGTGTTGGTGTCATGCTTGGCCTTGCAGTCATGAGTGAACAGGGACTAAAGGAGGGGACTGAGCATGCACCCCTGAGGGTCCTCGTGTTGAGGATCAGCGTGGCAGATGTGTTGTTACCTACCCTTACCACCTGGGGGCGGCCCGTCAGGAAGTCCAGGATCCAGTTGCAGAGGGAGGTATTCAGTTCCAGGGTCCTCAGCTTAGTGATTTTATTTTATTTTATGGGTCTCAGTGGAAAACCCCACTGAGACCCAGAGTCTCTTTTTCAAGGGAGACCTGGCCAAGAAGGCAGCAACAATCAATACATTACAGAATTAAAACATACAACAATACAACAACATGATTAAGCCTAAAAAAAAGCATTTACACTCCTCCGTAACAGAGTCTCCCATCAATGTTTTAAATTTATTCAGTGGCACTAACATATCGAGATGAAGCATGGATTGTAGATTATGCCACGCGTCTGGTGCATAAGAAGAAAAGGCAGTCTTGCCTAATACTGTAAATGTCCTGGGGACTTTAAGGTGGAACCACCTAGCAGACCGGGTATGATAACTGCTGGTGGTGAAGGAGACCAGACTACAGAGGTAAAAAGGGAATTTACCCAAAATGGCTTTGTAGATGAACACATTCAAATGTATCTTTCTGCACAAATGAACTGAGGTCCAACCTACCATTTGGTACAATGTGCAATGGTGGGTGAGTGACTTGGCATTTGTAATAAAGCACAAGGACGCATGATAAACCGAGTCCTGTCTTTGTAAGACGGAGGAGATTGCAATCATATACAACAAGTCCCCATAATCAATTACAGAGAGAAAAGTGACCTGAACAAGCTTCTTTCTAGCCATAAGCGGGAAGCAAGTCTTATTACGAAAATAAAAACAATTTAAGCTTTGTCACAAGATTATCCACATCAACTTTAAAGGACAACTTGTCATCCAACCAAATACCTACAGTTGAAGTTGGAAGTTTACATACTGTAACGGCGGTCCTCCTCCTCTTCGACCGAAAAGGAGGAGTATTGAGGGAACCAAGGCGCAGCGAAGTTTGAACACATATTTATTTAACGAAAAAACACGAACTTGTATAAACTAACAAAACGGTGAAGACAGACCTATACGACAAACTTACATAAAACAAGAAGAACGCACGAATAGGACAATTAGACTACACAAACCGTAACAGTCCCGTATGGTGCAAACAATTACACAGACACAGAAGACAATCACCCACAACGAACACTGTGACAACGCCTACCTAAATATGACTCTTAATTAGAGGAACGCAAAACACCTGCCTCTAATTAAGAGCCATACCAGGCAACCCAAAACCAACACAGAAACAGAAAACATAGAATGCCCACCCAACCTCACGTCCTGACCAACTAACACACATAACAAACTAACATAAATAGGTCAGGAACGTGACATAACCCCCCCCATAAGGTGCGAACTCCGGGCGCACCAGCACAAAGTCTAGGGGAGGGTCTGGGTGGGCATCTAACCACGGTGGTGGCTCAGGCTCCGGGCGAGGTCCCCACCCCACCATAGTCAATCCCAACCTCCATCTACCCCTAAAAATGTCCACCCATATCCCACAAAATCCTCTTTGTAACATCCATGACAGGGACAGCACCGGGACAGAGGGATAAATCAAGACAGAGGGATAGATAAGAATAAAGAGGTAGATCAAGAAAGAGAGGGAGATCATAATAGAGGGGCAACTCCGGACTGAAAGGCAGCTCCGGACAGAGAGACAGCTCTGGACTGAGGGGCAGTTCTGGGTATATAGCCGTTTCAGGCTGAAGGGCAGCTCCTGGCAGGCTGACGGCTCTCGACGCTCATGGCTGGCTGACGGCTCTCGACGCTCATGGCTGGCTGACGGCTCTCGACGCTCATGGCAGGCTGACGGCTCTCGACGCTCATGGCAGGCTGACGGCTCTGGACGTTCATGGCAGGCTGACGGCTCTGGACGCTCATGGCTCGCTGGCGGCTCTGGCAGATCCTGTCTGGTTGGCGGCTCTGGCAGATCCTGTCTGGTTGGCGGCTCTGGCAGATCCTGTCTGACGGACGGCTCTAGCGGCTCCTGTCTGGCGGACGGCTCTGTAGGCTCATGGCAGACGGGCGGCTTTGCAGGCTCATGGCAGACGGGCGGCTTTGCAGGCTCATGGCAGACGGATGGCTCAGACGGCGCTGGGGAGACGGATGGCTCAGATGGCGCTGGGGAGACGGATGGCTCAGATGGCGCTGGGGAGACGGATGGCTCTGGCCGGATAAGGCGCACTGTAGACCTGGTGCGTGGTGCCGGAACTGGAGGCACCGGGCTAAGGATACGCACCTTCATACTAGTGCGGGGAGCAGGGACAGGGCACACTGTACTCTCAAAGCCCACTCTATACCTGATGCGTGGTACCGGCACTGGTGACACCGGGCTGAGGACAAGCACATCAGGATTAGTAGGGGGAGAAGATACAGTGTGTACAGGGTTCTGGAGACGCACAGGAGGCTTAGTGCGTGGTGCCGGAACTGGAGGCACCGAACTGGATACACGCACTACAGGGAGAGTGCGTGGAGGAGGAACAGGGCTCAGGAGACGCACTGGTAGCCTAGTGCGTAGTGTAGGCACTGTAGGTACTAGGCTGGGGCGGGGAGGTGGCGCCGGAAATACCGGACCATGGAGGCGTACTGGCTCTCTTGAGCATTGAGCCTGCCCAACCTTACCTGGTTGAATGCTCCCGGTTGCCCGACCAGTGCGGGGAGGTGGAATAACCCGCACCGGCCTATGTAGGCGAACCGGGGAAACCATGCGTAAGGCAGGTGCCATGTATGCCGGCCCGAGGAGACGCACTGGAGACCAGACGCGTTGAGCCGGCCTCATGACACCTGGCTCAATACCCAATCTAGCCCTACCAGTGCGGGGAGGTGGAATAACCCGCACTGGGCTATGCACTCGTACAGGAGACACCGTGCGCTCTACTGCGTAACACGGCGCCTGCCCGTACTCCCGCTCTCCACGGTAAGCCTGGGAAGTGGGCGCAGGTCTCCTACCTGCCCTTGGCCCACTACCTCTTAGCCCCCCCCCAAGAAATTTTTGGGTGTTACTCTCGGGCTTTTTGGGCTTCCGTGCCAGACGCGTTCCCTCATAACTCCGGTTCCTCTCTCCGGTAGCCTCTGCTCTCCTCAGTGCCTCCAGCTGTTCCCATGGACGGTGATTTACTTTAGCCCATGGTCCTTCTCCGTTAAATACTTGCTCCCAACTCCATAAGTCCTGTATACCTCCCCGTTGCTCCAAATTACGCTGCTTGGCTCTGGAATGGTGGGTGATTCTGTAACGGCGGTCCTCCTCCTCTTCGACCGAAAAGGAGGAGTATTGAGGGAACCAAGGCGCAGCGAAGTTTGAACACATATTTATTTTACGAAAAAACACGAACTTGTATAAACTAACAAAACAACAAAACGGTGAAGACAGACCTATACGACAAACTTACATAAAACAAGAAGAACGCACGAATAGGACAATTAGACTACACAAACCGAACAAACCGTAACAGTCCCGTATGGTGCAAACAATTACACAGACACAGAAGACAATCACCCACAACGAACACTGTGACAACGCCTACCTAAATATGACTCTTAATTAGAGGAACGCAAAACACCTGCCTCTAATTAAGAGCCATACCAGGCAACCCAAAACCAACACAGAAACAGAAAACATAGAATGCCCACCCAACCTCACGTCCTGACCAACTAACACACATAACAAACTAACATAAATAGGTCAGGAACGTGACACATACACCTTTATCAACTTTATTTTAAGATTGTGAAATGTCAGAATAATAGTAGAGAGAATTATTTATTTCAGTTTTTATTTCTTTCATCACATTCCCAGTGGGTCAGAAGTTACATACACACAATTAGTATTTGGTAGCATTGCCTTTAAATTGTTTAACTTGGGTCAAATGTTTCAGGTAGCCTTCCACAAGCTTCCAACAATAAGTTGGGTGAATTTTGGCACATTTTTCCTGACAGAGCTGGTGTAACTGAGTCAGGTTTGTAGGCCTCCTTGCTCGCACATGCTTTTTCAGTTCTGCCCACCAATTTTCTATGGGGTTGAGGTCAGGGCTTTGTGATGGCCACTCCAATACCTTGACTTTGTTGTCCTTAAGCCATTTTGCCACAACTTTGGAAGTTGTCCTCCTCATGATGCCATCTATTTTGTGAAGTGCACCAGTCCATCCTGCAGCAAAGCACCCCCACAACATGATGCTGCCAACCCCGTGCTTCACGTTTGGCATGGTGTTCTTCGGCTTGCAAGCCTCCCCCTTTTTCCTCCAAACACAACAATGGTCATTATGGCCTAACAGTTCTATTTTTGTTTCATCAGACCAGAGGATATTTCTCCAAAAAGTATGATCTTTGGTCGCATGTGCAGTTGCAAACCATAGTCTGACTTTTTATTGGCAGTTTTGGAACAGTGGCTTCTTCCTTGTTGAGCGGCCTTTCAGGTTTTGTCGATATAGAACTCGTTTTACTGTGGATATAGATACTTTTGTACCTGTTTCCTCCAGCATCTTCACAAGGTCCTTTGCAGTTGTTCTGGTATTGATTTGCACTTTTTGCACCAAAGTACGTTCATGTCTAGGAGACAGAACACATCTCCTTCCTGAGCGTTACGACCTCTGCGTGGTTCCATGGTATTTATACTTGCGTACTATTGTTTGTACAGATGAATGTGGTACCTTCTGGCGTTTGGAAATTGCTCCAAAGGATGAACTAGACTCGTCTACCATTTTTTTCTGAGGTCTTGGCTGATTTCTTTTGATTTTCCCATGATGTCAAGCAAAGAGGCACTGAGTTTGACGGTAGGCCTTGGAATATATCCACAGATACACCTCTAATTGACTCAATTGATGTCAATTAGCCTATCAGAAGCTTCTAAGACCATGACATAATTTTCTGGAATTTTCCAAGCTGTTTAAAGGCACAGTCAACCTAGTGTATGTAGACTTCTGACCCACTGGAATTGTGATACACTGAATCATAAGTGAAATCTGTCTGTAAACAAAACAACTTTGCAGGTTGCTTCCCATTTCCCAAATCATTAATGCAAATGAATCTAATGAAACCCTGGGGCACACCTCTATTAATCTCAAGAAAGCTAGACTTGTGATTGTCAGTACATACACAGTGTTCTGTCAGAAAGATAGTTCCTAAACCAATTTTCTGGCCCTTCACTGAGACCAATGTTTCTGAGTCTAGCTAGCAAAAATCCATGGTCAGCTGAATAAAAGGCCTTTGATAAATCCACAAACAGAGCAGCTGTCACGGCCATGAAAAGAAGAGGACCAAGGTGCAGCGTGGTGAAAGTACATTTTCCTTTTATTAATAAAAATGACGCAGAAAAAAAACAATAAACACTACAAAAACAAACCGTGAAGCTGAAGGCTATGTGCCCTAAACAAAGTCAACTTCCCAGAACACAGGTGGGAAAAAGGGCAACCTAAGTATGGTTCTCAATCAGAGACAACGATAGACAGCTGTCCCTGATTGAGAACCCTACCCGGCCAAAACATAGAACTACAAAACATAGAACATAGAATACCCACCCCAACTCACGCCCTGACCAAACCAAAATAGAGACATAAAAAGGATCTCTAAGGTCAGGGCGTGACAGCAGCACAATGTTGCTTTTTATCAAGTCCAATAATGATGTAATTTGCCATCTAAAGCCAGACTGAACCCCTCTCAGTATGTTCTTTTCAATTAACAAATTTTTTAACTGTGAGTTCACTAGGGATTCATAGACTTTAGCCAGGATAGGAGGTCTGGAGATAGGATGATAGTTATTAGCATCTGAGGGATCTACATTCTTTAGCAGTGGGATGACATAAGCTGATTCCCAAATGCTGGGTATGGAATTGGTCAAGAGACTCAAGTTGAAAATGTGATCCACAGGTTCAGTAATAATAGCAGCTGCTACCTTTAATAGGTAGGGGTCCGGGTTGTCTGGACCTGCAGACTTTGTAGTGTCTATTGCCTTTAGTGCTTTATAGACATCGGTATAAGAAACAGGCTCAAAGTTAAAATGGTTCACATGAGGGCCTATATCATAGTTGACTGTAACAGAGCTTACATTAGAGGCCTGGGCCTCACCATTATCAACAACTGAACCAGCAGATATGAAGTGCTTGTTAAAAAAACCTACAATATGGGCTTTATCCTTCACTTCATTAGAATCCATCATTAAATGGTCATGAAGGCCAGAGGACTATGGTGGTGATGAGCTTTGAGGGCACTATGGTGTTGAACGCTGATCTGTAGTCAATTAATAGCATTCTCACGTAGGTGTTCCTTTTGTGCCGGTGGGAAAAGGCAGTGTGGAGTGCAATAGAGATTGCATCATCTGTGGATCAGTTGGGGCGGTATGCAAATTGGAGTGGGTTTAGGGTTTCCGGGATAATGGTGTTGATGTGAGGCATCGCCAGCCTTTCAAAGCACTTCATGGCTACAGACGTGAGCGCTATGGGTCAGTAGTCATTTAGGCATGTTACCTTGGTGTTCTTGGGCACAGGGACTATGGTGGTCTTGAAACATGTAGGTATTACAGACTCGGTCAGGGACAGGTTGAAAATGTGATTGAAGACACTTGCCAGTTGGTCAGCGCATGCTCGGAGTAGACGTCCTGGTAATCCATCTGGCCCTGTGGCCTTGTGAATGTTGACCTGTTTAAAAGTCTTACTCACATTAGCTATGGAGAGCGTGATCACACAGTCGTCCGGAACAGCTGATGCTCTCATGCATGCTTCAGTGTTGCTTGCCACTTTCACAACCCTGTGAAGATTATCATTATTTATTTTATCTGTAGCCTAATTAACTGCATGCTTCCACAACAAGTCATAGTGATTGGACCACACAACATGTCATTGCACGACTCCAAGTTAACTTCAATCAATCAAATGTATTTATAAATCACTTTTTACATCAGCAGATGTCACAAAGTTCTATACAGAAACCCAGCCTAAAACCCCAGACAGGCAAGCAATGCAGATGTAGAAGCATGGTGGCTAGGAAAAACTCCCTAGAAAGGCAGGAACCTAGAAACAAACCTAGAGAGGAACCAGGCTCTGAGGGGTGGCCAGTCTTGCTGTGCCGGGTGGAGATAGTACATGGCCATTATGTCCAGATTGTTCTTCGCAGGAGTGAGAGAGAGAGTCAAAAAACAGCAGATCCGGGACAAGGTAGCACTTCTGGTGAACAGGTCAGGGTTCCATAGCTGCAGGCAGAACAGTTGAAACTGGAATAGCGGCACGACCAGGTGGACTGGGGACAGCCAGGAGTCATCAGGCATGGTCCTAGGGCTCAGATCATCAGAGAGAGAGAGAGAGAGAGAGAGAGAGAGNAGAGTGCTGCCCTCTGAACGCTAACAAGAGAAGGAGAAGTGCTGCCTCTGAACGCTAACAAGAGAGTGCTTGCCTCTGAACGCTAACAAGAGTGTGCTGCCCCGAACGCTAACAAGGAGAGTGCTGCCTCTGAACGCTAACAGGAGAGTGTTACGTCTGAACGCTAACAGGAGAGTGCTGCCCTCTGAACGCTAACAAGAGAGTGCTGCCTCTGAACGCTAACAAGAGAGTGCTGCCTCTGAACGCTAACAAGGAGAGTGCTGCCTCTGAACGCTAACAGGAGAGTGCTGCCTCTTGAACGCTAACAAGAGAGTGCTGCCCCCTGAACGCTAACAAGAGAGTGCTGCCCTCTGAACGCTAAACAGAGAGTGCTGCCTCTGAACGCTAACAAGAGAGTGCTGCCTCTGAACGCTAACAGGAGAGTGCTGCCTCTGAACGCTAACAAGAGAGTTGCTGCCTCTGAACGCTAACAGGAGAGTGTTACGGCTCTGAACGCTAACAGGAGAGTGCTGCCTCTGAACGCTAACAAGAGAGTGCTGCCCGCTGAACGCTAACAAGAGAGTGCTGCCTCTGAACGCTAACAAGAGAGTGCTGCCTCTGAACGCTAACAGGAGAGTGCTGCCTGCTGAACGCTAACAAGAGAGTGCTGCCTCTGAACGCTAACAGGAGTGTTTTACGTCTGAACGCTAACAGGAGAGTGCTGCCTCTGAACGCTAACAAGAGAGTGCTGCCCCTGAACGCTAACAAGAGAGTGCTGCCTCTGAACGCTAACAAGAGAGTGCTGCCTCTGAACGCTAACAAGAGAGTGCTGCCTCTGAACGCTAACAAGAGAGTGCTGCCTCTGAACGCTAACAAGAGAGTGCTGCCTCTGAACGCTAACAAGAGAGTGCTGCTCTGAACGCTAACAAGAGAGTGCTGCCTCCTGAACGCTAACAGAGAGTGCTGCCTCTGAACGCTAAAAAGAGAGTGCTTGCCCTCTTGAACGCTAACAAGAGAGTGCTGCCTCTGAACGCTAACAGGAGAGTGCTTGCCTCTGAACGCTAACAGAGAGTGCTGCCTCTGAACGCTAACAGGAGAGTGTTCGTCTGAACGCTAACAGGGAGAGTGCTGCCTCTGAACGCTAACAAGAGAGTGCTGCCCCTGAACGCTAACAAGAGAGTGCTGCCTCTGAACGCTAACAAGAGAGTGCTGCCTCTGAACGCTAACAGGAGAGTGCTGCCTCTGAACGCTAACAAGAGAGTGCTGCCTCTGAACGCTAACAGGAGAGTGTTACGTCTGAACGCTAACAGGAGAGTGCTGCCTCTGAACGCTAACAAGAGAGTGCTGCCCCTGAACGCTAACAAGAGAGTGCTGCCTCTGAACGCTAACAAGAGAGTGCTGCCTCTGAACGCTAACAAGAGAGTGCTGCCTCTGAACGCTAACAAGAGAGTGCTGCCTCTGAACGCTAACAGGAGAGTGCTGCCTCTGAACGCTAACAAGAGACTGCTGCCTCTGAACGCTAACAAGAGAGTGCTACGTCTGAACGCTAACAGGAGAGTGCTGCCTCTGAACGCTAACAAGAGAGTGCTGCCTCTGAACGCTAACAGGAGAGTGCTGCCTCTGAACGCTAACAGGAGAGTGCTGCCTCTGAACGCTAACAAGAGAGTGCTGCCCCTGAACGCTAACAAGAGAGTGCTGCCTCTGAACGCTAACAAGAGAGTGCTGCCTCTGAACGCTAACAAGAGAGTGCTGCCTCTGAACGCTAACAGGAGAGTGCTGCCTCTGAACGCTAACAGGAGAGTGCTGCCTCTGAACGCTAACAAGAGAGTGCTGCCTCTGAACGCTAACAGGAGAGTGCTACGTCTGAACGCTAACAGGAGAGTGCTGCCTCTGAACGCTAACAAGAGAGTGCTGCCTCTGAACGCTAACAGGAGAGTGTTACGTCTGAACGCTAACAGGAGAGTGCTGCCTCTGAACGCTAACAAGAGAGTGCTGCCCCTGAACGCTAACAAGAGAGTGCTGCCTCTGAACGCTAACAAGAGACTGCTGCCTCTGAACGCTAACAGGAGAGTGCTGCCTCTGAACGCTAACAGGAGAGTGCTGCCTCTGAACGCTAACAGGAGAGTGCTGCCTCTGAACGCTAACAGGAGAGTGCTGCCTCTGAACGCTAACAGGAGAGTGTTACGTCTGAACGCTAACAGGAGAGTGTTACGTCTGAACGCTAACAGGAGAGTGCTACGTCTGAACGCTAACAGGAGAGTGTTACGTCTGAACGCTAACAGGAGAGTGTTACGTCTGAACGCTAACAGGAGAGTGTTACGTCTGAACGCTAACAGGAGAGTGTTACGTCTGAACGCTAACAGGAGAGTGTTACGTCTGAACGCTAACAGGAGAGTGTTACGTCTGAACGCTAACAGGACAGTGTTACGTCTGAACGCTAACAGGACAGTGTTACGTCTGAACGCTAACAGGAGAGTGTTACGTCTGAACGCTAACAGGAGAGTGCTACGTCTGAACGCTAACAGGAGAGTGTTACGTCTGAACGCTAACAGGAGAGTGCTACGTCTGAACGCTAACAGGAGAGTGCTACGTCTGAACGCTAACAGGAGAGTGCTCCGTCTGAACGCTAACAGGAGAGTGTTACGTCTGAACGCTAACAGGAGAGTGCTACGTCTGAACGCTAACAGGAGAGTGCTACGTCTGAACGCTAACAGGAGAGTGCTACGTCTGAACGCTAACAGGAGAGTGCTACGTCTGAACGCTAACAGGAGAGTGCTACGTCTGAACGCTAACAGGAGAGTGTTACGTCTGAACGCTAACAGGAGAGTGTTACGTCTGAACGCTAACAGGACAGTGTTACGTCTGAACGCTAACAGGAGAGTGTTACGTCTGAACGCTAACAGGAGAGTGCTGCCTCTGAACGCTAACAAGAGAGTGCTGCCCCTGAACGCTAACAAGAGAGTGCTGCCTCTGAACGCTAACAAGAGAGTGCTGCCTCTGAACGCTAACAAGAGAGTGCTGCCTCTGAACGCTAACAAGAGAGTGCTGCCTCTGAACGCTAACAGGAGAGTGCTGCCTCTGAACGCTAACAAGAGAGTGCTGCCTCTGAACGCTAACAGGAGAGTGCTACGTCTGAACGCTAACAGGAGAGTGCTGCCTCTGAACGCTAACAAGAGAGTGCTGCCTCTGAACGCTAACAGGAGAGTGTTACGTCTGAACGCTAACAGGAGAGTGCTGCCTCTGAACGCTAACAAGAGAGTGCTGCCCCTGAACGCTAACAAGAGAGTGCTGCCCCTGAACGCTAACAAGAGAGTGCTGCCTCTGAACGCTAACAAGAGACTGCTGCCTCTGAACGCTAACAGGAGAGTGCTGCCTCTTGAACGCTAACAGGAGAGTGCTGCCTCTGAACGCTAACAGGAGAGTGCTGCCTGCTGAACGCTAACAGGAGAGTGCTGCCTACTGAACGCTAACAGGAGAGTGCTGCCTCTGAACGCTAACAGGAGAGTGTTACGTCTGAACGCTAACAGGAGAGTGTTACGGTCTGAACGCTAACAGGAGAGTGCTACGTCTGAACGCTAACAGGAGAGTGTTACGTCTGAACGCTAACAGGAGAGGTGTTACGTCTGAACGCTAACAGGAGAGTGTGTTACGTCTGAACGCTAACAGGAGAGTGTTACGTCTCTGAACGCTAACAGGAGAGTGTTACGTCTGGAACGCTAAAGCAGGAGGAGTGTTACGTCTGAACGCTAACAGGACAGTGTTACGTCTGAACGCTAACAGGACAGTGTTACGTCTGAACGCTAACAGGAGAGTGTTACGTCTGAACGCTAACAGGAGAGTGCTACGTCTGAACGCTAACAGGAGAGTGTTACATCTGAACGCTAACAGGAGAGTGCTACGTCTGAACGCTAACAGGAGAGTGCTACGTCTGAACGCTAACAGGAGAGTGCTCCGTCTGAACGCTAACAGGAGAGTGTTACGTCTGAACGCTAACAGGAGAGTGCTACGTCTGAACGCTAACAGGAGAGTGCTACGTCTGAACGCTAACAGGAGAGTGCTACGTCTGAACGCTAACAGGAGAGTGCTACGTCTGAACGCTAACAGGAGAGTGCTACGTCTGAACGCTAACAGGAGAGTGTTACGTCTGAACGCTAACAGGAGAGTGTTACGTCTGAACGCTAACAGGACAGTGTTACGTCTGAACGCTAACAGGAGAGTGTTACGTCTGAATGCTAACAGGAGAGTGTTACGTCTGAACGCTAACAGGACAGTGTTACGTCTGAACGCTAACAGGACAGTGTTACGTCTGAACGCTAACAGGAGAGTGTTACGTCTGAACGCTAACAGGAGAGTGTTACGTCTGAATGCTAACAGGAGAGTGTTACGTCTGAACGCTAACAGGAGAGTGTTACGTCTGAACGCTAACAGGAGAGTGTTACGTCTGAACGCTAACAGGAGAGTGTTACGTCTGAACGCTAACAGGAGAGTGTTACGTCTGAACGCTAACAGGAGAGTGCTGCCTCTGAACGCTACCTGAACTGGGAGAGCAGCAGGCCACCGAGGGAGGAGCCACAGATTGAGAAGCACATGGCGATCATGCCGTTCCAGAACCCCAGCTCCCGGGCTGTCATGTGATGGTCCAAAAGGAAGAGAGGGAACATGGTCACCGCACCCTGCTCACCTGTGGATAGAGAGAGAGAGAGAGAGAGAGAGAGAGAGAGAGAGAGAGAGAGAGAGAGAGAGAGAGAGAGAGAGAGAGAGAGAGAGTTTGAGTTTTTATAAAACCTTTATTTTCTACTCAAATGTTAACATAAATAATAACACACTGCCTTTTCAGAAATGAAACAATGAATGTAATTCCTACACAAAATAAATTAAATAAAAATACAAAAGAACATATACATTCAAC
The DNA here is from genome assembly GCF_029448725.1 of Salvelinus fontinalis. Classification (NCBI taxonomy): domain Eukaryota; kingdom Metazoa; phylum Chordata; class Actinopteri; order Salmoniformes; family Salmonidae; genus Salvelinus; species Salvelinus fontinalis. Next base: position 43,824,767 of record NC_074682.1, read on the forward strand.
TTATTTCCTCAACAAAAAATAATTTCCCCTCCTCTACAAAACAAAGCGCTCCTTCATATGCCCACTTCTCCTCAAACAATGGGAGATCTTTTACAGCTGAGAAGAACTCAAAATCCACTTTTATTCTTGCTTTCACTAATCCTTTAAAAACACATCTTATATCCTTCTCATATCCCGTGTCTATTTTATGTTTCCTACTCAAAAAAATGGACATCTTAGCTTGTCCCAAAATAAAATTTAACATTTGACATTTTCTTTTCTGTTGCTTACTATATTGAAACCCCAAAATAAAAACATTGTTATTAAAAATCTCACCTACAGCTCTAAACAATGATTCCAGTATTTCCGATAAAGGTTTTATCCTCTCACACTCCATAAAACAGTGAAAAATGGTTTCTCTTATATTACAAAAAGGACATCCATCTCTAACATCTGAATTAATGACAGATACAAAAGCATTAACTGCAATAATGCCATGTAACACCCTCCATTGCATATCACCAGTACCCTTTTGTAACGGTGGTTTGTACAGTGCTCTCCATGCTGGCTTTACCTTGTCATCAATTCCCAATTTTACCCTCCATGGAGTGTCTTTTCTATTTTTCAATTTCTCTTTGTTTCTCTTTGTTTTAAATCCTCCAACCCTCTGTAACACAAGGCCTGCTACCCCCCTCCACACCACATTTTCCTGTCCATAAAGCAACCTTTGAATAAACTGAAAACGGAAAGCAGCAGTCCTACTAGCAAGATGTACCAGACCTTGTCCCCCCTCCTCTTTTGACAAATACAAAACACTTTGTGGAACCCAGTGATATTTATCCCAAAAAAAATCCACCATAATTGCCTGTATCTTAGCCAGAAGACCAGATGGTGGTTCTAAAACTGCCAACCGATGCCATAATGCAGAGGCAATCACATTGTTAACTATAATAGTTCGCCCCCTATATGACATTCGAGATACCAACCAACGCCATCTCCTCATCCTCCCTTCCACCATTTCAACCACCCCAATCAAATTTCTTTCCATAATCCCCTCATCTCCTAAGTACACTCCAAGATACTTAAACCCTCCCTTACACCATTCCAATCCCCCTGGCAAAGCCATGATCCCTCCAGACCATTCTCCAATCTGTAAAGCACAACTCTTTTCCCAATTTACTTTTGCCGAGGATACTCCCCTAAACCGATCAACCATTAGACTCAAACTATCCACCTCCGCTTGATTTTTCACTAAAACAACTACATCATCAGCATAGGCTGAAAGACGAATAGGAGGAATATCCTTGGAAAGGTACACCCCTTCAATGCGACTTCTAATGCTATTTAGTAGTGGCTCTATAGCAATGGCATACAGCATCCCTGATAAAGAACATCCCTGCCTAATACCTCTACACACTTTAAAAGGAGCACTCAAACCACCGTTAACTTTCAATACACTTTCAATGTCACCATATATCACCTTTATCATGTCAATAAAACCAGAGCTGAACCCAAACGCCTCAAGCGTATGTCATAAATATTGATGTTCAACTCGGTCAAATGCCTTTTCCTGATCAATTGAAATTAGACCTGCATCCAACCCAATAGCCCTAGAGATATCCAAAAAGTCACGAATCAGAGAAATGTTATCCCCTATCTGCCTGCCAGGAACACAGTAGGACTGGTCCGTATGTATGATTTGCCCCATCACCTCCCTCAGCCTGTTGGACAAAGCCTTGGACAGGATCTTATAATCAGTGCACAATAAAGCCACCGGCCTCCAGTTTTTCACCTCCCTAGGGTCTCCCTTTTTGGGCAGTAGGGTGAGGACAGCCCTTCTGCAGCTTAATGGTAGTAACCCTCCGGTTAAACTATCACTAACTACTGCCAGCCAATCTTCTCCCAACATAGTCCAAAAAGACTTAAAAAAGTCAACGGGAAGCCCATCAAAGCCTGGTGCCCTTCCATTTTCCATGCCTTTTAATGCAGAGTATAACTCCTGCAAAGACAATGGTTTCTCAAGCTCAACCTGAGCTTCTGCATCCACCTTTGGGAGCCCATCAAGGAACTGCTGTGTCACTGTTTTATCCTCTTTGTACTCACACTTGTAGAGCTCAGCATAGAACTCTACTGCCCTCTTTCTAATTTCACTAGGGCTAGTGAGCTCTTGTCCAACAGCTGATTTGAGACAATTAATAATTTTTCTTTGTCCATTCTTTTTCTCTAAACCAAAGAAAAATTTGGATGAGGCATCCATTTCAGATATTCCCTGAAACTTACTTCTCACCAATGCCCCCTGTGCTCTGATACCCAGCAGGTCTGCCAATTCAACTTTTTTTTTCTTGAGTGCCTGTGTATGGCCTCGATCTCCTGTGGTCTCAACCAACGTCATGAGTTCCACTATTTCAAACTCTAGGGCTTTCATTGATCTGATGATATCCTTGGTGACATTCCTCGTGTATTGATTACAAAATTGTTGAATCTGTATTTTCCCTATATCCCACCACTGTTGAATGGATACAAAACTAGCCTTTTGAGACCTCCACCTCTCCCAGAAAAAACAAAAACATTTCCTGAAGTGAGCATTGTTACGCACGCCTCTGAGAAGAGGGAACGCAACTCCCTGCTACAACTCAACTCTCTGAAGTGCAAGAGGTATGGACTGTAGGTGCGAGTAAGGATGACACAAAAGCAGATTTTACCGTTTACTTGGATTTATTTTCTTACACAGTAATATGGGGAAAAGGGGCTGGACGGAACCAAAGCAAAGAAAGTAAATATCAAAGTTCCCCCTCTCCTATCTAACCTGCCTACCCACTTAACTTACCTAACTTAGCACCGTCTGGTGCCCTAACCAAAATACAGGGGGTGGTCCGCCCAGGTCTTACCTAGTGTGCCTAGACAGTAAATATACTACGGGTATATGTATGCCCTCGGGCCTCTTGCCTAAGCACTCCCAAAGTGCCTTCTCCTTCCCCCCTGGGAACAAATGAAACAGAGTAATTATTAATGATTTCACAAACACTCACAAACACAGGACATAGAAAAACTGCTACCAACAACAACAGTACATACCACACTTTCTGATACACAACCCACACTATATCACAATCTAATTTTTCTCTCTCAATCTCCAAATCTCTACTCCAAATCTCATCTCCTCTCTCTCCTCTCTCCTCTCAATCTTCTTTGGCAGAACACTGGCTTTTATCTTCAGGTGGCAATGGTGATTAGAGTCAGCTGCTTCTTGACGAGGGGGCGGGGTCAGCTCCAATCACCAATTAGCCTGGGGTTGACCAATCAGCTGGTTGGGGAGTACTTCAGGAAGCCATCTCCTGAAACACACACTCAAATACAAAACAGAACACAGAAACTGGGGAACGTAACAGCATCACTCAATAAAGTTATATTAAAATGCCAGTATGCGCTTTTGGGTTTTACATCATTAATGAACACCACCTCTGTTATTAAACAATGATCAGAAAATCCCACTGGGGTTATCACACTTGATTTACAGACCTGAGATTGATGCTCAAAACAATAAAACCTATCTAACCTTGCCATAGAAATGATGTTCTCTCTCACATGCGCCCAGGTGTACTGCCTTGTGCCTCCATTTTGACTCCGCCAAATATCACACAATTCATGTGTTACAATGAGGCGTTTTAAAAAGGTCCTTGAGGCTATATGAGGTTCTTGGTGATTTCTATCTAAATCACTGACTGTGCAGTTAAAATCCCCAGCAATAAATAAATAATCTTCATTGTTACATTTCTCAATGGTATTTGATAATGTCTCTAAAAAACATACCCTCTCAACTGCCACCACTGGGGCATAGACATTTATCAGACACATAGTGATGTTTTCATACCTTGCTCTAACTTTTAATAACCTCCCCTCAACTACCTCTTCAACCTCATAAGACAAAGGCAAAAACCCCCTTGAGAACAATATAGCCACACCCCCACTTTTAGAATTTTTATGACTACACACCACTGTCCCCCCCCACTCCTTTTTCCACATAACTTCATTTTCCAAATTACTATGCGTTTCTTGTAGAAAATTTATGTCACTTCCCTTTCCCCTAATTAACTCATACACTATCGCTCTTTTTTTAACATCTCTTCCGCCATTTATGTTTAAAGAAGAAATCTTAAAACTGCTCATGAATGAAAAAAATATACAGAGGAAAATACAGACATCCCATCTCTTTACAGGGTTAAAACTGCAACTAAACCCTTTCATTTTCTTTAGAATTTACATCACTTATCACTCTCGTGACCACCTTCTTAAGTCTAGCAATTTCAGGGCTTGTCAAACCTCCCCCTGTTATTTTTGACATCAAAAACTTTGCTGATTCAATAAACAATTCACTTTCAGGGAAAAAATCAGTTATATTGTAATCCTGCATATATTTCTTCCCTTTTGTCAACTTCAGAAATTGGCGTACCTTCTTAATTCCATACCTTCCTTCCTCCCCAATTATCTCACTATTTTGTTGTGACGCGTCAGATGACTCACTCCCGCTCTCTTCCCCAGAGGAAAACTCCCCCATCTCTTCAACCTTTTCATCTTCAACTAATTTATCAATCTCTACCTTCCTCTTAGAATTAGACCCCTCACCACCCCCTACATTCTTTCTCTTACTTCTCGGTACTTTGAAAACAGCTTCTTCCTTTCCTGTTATTTCAATTTCCTCTTTATCTCCAATTTCATTTTCCAACACCACCTCAGCAACGGCAGTCGCAATCTCACAGACTGCTTCCCCTCCCTCCTTGTTCTGATCCACCACAATTGTCCCCGTATCCACACTGCCTTCCTCTCCCCCTTTTCCAACCACATCTGCCCACCTTCTTCCTTCCCCTGTACTTTTAGCAGGTTCATCTCTTTGCGTCGATGCATTATCTGTACCATCACTATAACTACTACCGGGCTCTGCGCGCTCCTTCTCAGGACAACTACGCACCAAATGCCCCTCTCTTCCACACCCAAAACATTTCATTGATTCAGTAGAAGCGTAAAAAACATAATCAAATCCATCAATCTTAAAACTGAACGCTAAATTCAGTTCATCAACGTCCTTTTTTAAGATCATATGCACTTGCCTCCTATGAGACACGACATGTTTCAGCAACGGAGATTTGCATCCAAAAAGAACTTTCTTTATTGTAGATACAATTTGACCATGACGCGATAATTCTCTCTCCAACACTTCATCTCTAACAAATGGTGGTACGTTAGACAATATAACCTTCTTAGCCGGATTCATAAGTGGAAATACCTTCGTCTGTGTCTCCCTCAAAACAACACCGTTCTCCACCATCGTATTCACTTTTCCAATAGAATCTAAGAATATCACTACTGCGCTATTCATCCTTGAGGCTGATTTAATACTATCATACCCAATCATACTACCTACCGCTAAAACACATTCTTCCACTGAACATCCAACCTCTGCCAAAATCTTAATTCCATTGCGCCGACTAAGTTTTTCATACTCCAAACTCTCACGAGTGGACATTTCAACCAGCCACAACCAGCTGGTTGTGCCCTCGCGAAAAAAAACAACCTCAAACTATCCCACCACCCCTCTACTTTTTAATTAATAATTAGAACAATTATCTTTAAACCAACTAATCAATATATATATATTTACATACCAAAACCCAATAGAATGAAAAGAAATCCAGTCGCTCTCACAAACACTCCTGCTTGACGACTCACTTCCCAGCATGCACTCCGAAGAGAGAGAGAGAGAGAGAGAGAGAGAGAGAGAGAGAGAGAGAGAGAGAGAGAGAGAGAGAGAGAGAGAGAGAGAGAGAGAGAGAGAGAGAGAGAGAGAGAGAGAGAGAGAGAGAGAGAGATATATATATATATATATATATATATATATATATATATATATATATATATATGTATATATATATACTTAAATTCACACAGAACACCAGATAAGGTTGGATGGAATCCTGGTTGGTGAAAATGATTCAAACTGTGGAATCATGCCATATTTGGACTAGATCATTTTAACCAAGGTCAGAATGTTGTTATATACATTCAACAAATATCAGTTGAAATCACACTGTGGATGTATTATACTTTCAATTGCATTGGGGGCATACTTACAGTATGTATATATTTTTTTGTCATTTAGCAAAGGCTCTTATCCAGAGCAAATATCCTACCAACGGGCCATCAAACTGTAATATCCTATGTTTCACGGAATTGTGGCTGAATGACGACATGGATATTCAGCTAGCGGGATATACGCTGCACCGGCAGGATAGAACAGCACACTCCGGTAAGACGAGGGGAGGCGGTCTGTGCATATTTGTAAACAACAACTGGTGCAAGTAATCAAAGGAAGTCTCTAGATTTTGCTCGCCTGAAGTAGAGTATATTGTGATAAATTGCAGGCCACTACTTGCCTAGAGAGTTCAGCTATACTTTTCGTGGCTGTTTATTTACCACCACAAACAGATGCTGGCACTAAGACCACGCTCAGTCAGCTGTATAAGGAAATAAGCAAACAGGAAACCACTCACCCAGAGGCGGCTCTCCTAGTGGCCGGAGACTAAAATCAGTTCTACCAAATCTCTATCAACATGTTAAATGTGCAACCAGAGGGTAAAAAAATCTAGATCACCTTTACTCCACACACAGAGAAGCGTATAAAGCTCTCCCTCGCCCTCCATTTGGTAAATCCGACCACAACTCTATCCTCCTGATTCCTGCTAACAAGCAAAAATTAAAGCAGGAAGCACCAGTGACTCGGTCTATAAAAAAGTGGTCAGATGAAGCAGATGCTAAACTACAGGACTGTTTTGCTATCACAGACTGGAACATGTTCTGGGATTCTTCCGATGACATTGAGGAGTACACCACATCAGTCACTGGCTTTATCAATAAGTGCATCGAGGACGTCGTCCCCACAGTGACTGTACGTACATACCCCAACCAGAAGCCATGGATTACAGGCAACATTTGCACTGAGATAAAGGGTAGAGCTGCCGCTTTCAAGGTCCAGGACACAAACCCGGAAGCTTACAAGAAGTCCCGCTATGCCCTGCGACGAACCATCAAACAGGCAAAGCAACAATACAGGACTAAGATTGAATCATACTACACCGGCTCCGACGCTCGTCGAATGTGGCAGGGCTTGCAAACTATTACAGACTACAAAGGGAAGCACAGCCGCGAGCTGCCCAGTGACACAAGCATACCAGACGAGCTAAATCACTTCTATGCTCGCTTCGAGGCAAGCAACACTGAGGCATGCATGAGATCGTCAGCTGTTCCGGACGACTGTGTGATTACACTCTTCGTAGCCGACGTGAGTAAGACCTTTAAACAAGGCCAACATACACAAGGCTGTGGGACCATACGGTATACCAGTACGTGTGCTCCGGGCATGTGCTGACCAACTGGCAGGTGTCTTCACTGACATTTTCAACATGTCCCTGATTGAGTCTGTAATACCAACATGTTTCAAGCAGACCACCATAGTCTCTGTGCCCAAGAACACAAAGGCAACCTGCCTAAATGACTACTGACCCGTAGCACTCACGTCCGTAGTCATGAAGTGCTTTGAAAGGCTGGTAATGGGTCACATCAACACCATTATCCCAGAAACCCTAGACCCACTCCAATTTGCATACCGTCCAAACAGATCCACAGACGATGCAATCTCTAGTGCACTCCACACTGCCCTTTCCCACCTAGACAAAAGGAACACCTATGTGAGAATGCTATTTATTGACTACAGCTCAGCGTTCAACACCATAGTACCCTCAAAGCTCATCACTATGCTAAGGAACTTGGGACTAAACACCTCCCTCTGCAACTGGATCCTGGACTTCCTGACGTGCCGCCCCCAGGTGGTGAGGGTATGTAGCAACACATCTGCCACGCTGATCCTCAACACTGGAGCTCCCCAGGGGTGCGTGCTCAGTCCCCTCCTGTACTCCCTGTTCACCCACGACTGCATGGTCAGGCACGACTCCAACACCATTGTAGCGGTATTAATTTGAGAAGGGTAAAGAAGATTTTGTTCGGGCGCCAGGCAGGTATTAACCATGCCGAAAGAAAAATAGTAGAACAGCGAGAGTACCACTACCAGACCCACACACATCAGCAGAAGAGACTGCCTAGAGTGTAGCCTGTTGACCAGATAGCCAGCGGAGAGAAAAAAAGAATACACACCCTATAGATCCCACATCACAGCACAGTCCTTCCACAATTCTTGGTAACCTCACCAAGCATACCTCATATAATAATAATGGCAGAGCAAATAAACAGCAACTTCATACAATAAAGAATGAACCCAGTCATCACACAGAGGATTTGCAATAGTTTGTATTCTCTTCCAGGCGAGGAGTGGAGAGGGTATGAATGTGTGGTGTTCATATACACACTAGTCCAGCTCCAATGAAACTTCAATGCATTTAGAAAAATAGATTTGTTTGCAGTATAAAGCACTGGAACATAGCGGGAAGAGAAAGAGAGAAAGGGAACAAAAGAGGGCTTAGCTGTGGTCTTGAGGGTGCAGGTGTACGATCTGACTGTCCGATGGGGTGTTGGGTTGTAGTTGAACGCTTCGCAACAATGTTGCTACTAATCCATTTGATCCATAACCGTCACGGTCCCAAATGAGAACAACCACGTCGTCGAGCGATCACACCGAGGATTAATCCAAACACTGTATAACCACATACGCTGAAGACAAACAAAAAACCTCTGCAGCATAGCACACACAACCAAAACTGTTGCGCCACCCAAGAGCTCCTCCCCAAAGAGCTGAACGAGCTCTTTCATTTCCTCCTTCCTAATGCTCATGCGCTCTTAAAGTGGCAGCGCACGGTGAAGGCTCCGTGCAGGATTTCGCCACACCATCATTAAGTTTGCAGACGGCACAACAGTGGTAGGCCTGATCACCGACAACGACGAGACAGTCAATAGGGAGGAGGTCAGAGACCTGGCCGGGTGGTGCCAGAATAACAACCTATCCCTCAACGTAACCAAGACTAAGGAGATGATTGTGGACTACAGGAAAAGGAGCACCGAGCATGCCCCCATTCTCATCGACGGGGCTGTAGTGGAGCAGGTTGAGAGATTCAAGTTCCTTGGTGTCCACATCAACAACAAACTAGAATGGTCCAAACACACCAAGACAGTGAAGAGGGCACGACAAAGAATATTACCCCTTAGGAAACTAAAAAGATTTGGCATGGGTCCTGAGATCCTCAAAAGGTTCTACAGCTACACCATCGAGAGCATCCTGACCGGTTGCATCCCTGCCTGGTACGGCAATTACTCGGCCTCCGACCGCAAGGTACTTCAGAGGGTAGTGCGTACGGCCCAGTACATCACTGGTGCTAAGCTTCCTGACATCCAGGACCTCTACACCAGGCGGTGTCAGAGGAATGCCCTAAAAATTGTCAAAGACCCCAGCCACCCCAGTCATAGACTGTTCTCTCTACTACCACATGGCAAGCGGTACCGGAGTGTCAAGTCTAGGACAAAAAGGCTTCTCAAGCCATAAGACTCCTGAACAGGGAACCAAATGGTTACCCGGACTATTTGCATTGTGTGCCACCCCCCCAACCCCTCTTCTACACTGCTGCTACTCTCTGTTTATCATATATGCATAGTCACTTTAACTATACATTCATGTACATACTACCTAATTTGGCCCGACCAACCAGTGCTCCTGCACATTGGCTAACCGGGCTCCTGCATTGTGTCCCACCACCCGCCAACGCCTCTTTTTACACTACTGCTACTCTCTGTTCATCATATATGCATAGTCACTTTAACCATACCTACTACCTCAATAAGCCTGACTAACCGGTGTCTGTATATAGCCTTGCTACTGTTATTTTCAAATGTCTTTTTACTGTTGTTTTATTTCTTTACTTACCTACACACACGCATACCTTTTTTTCACACTATTGGTTAGAGCCTGTAAGTAAGCATTTCACTGTAAGGTCTACACCTATTGTATTCAGTGCACGTTGATTTCATTTGATTGAACTTTCAGGAGCGAGTGCATACCTTTTCATTGGATACTAGTCCTCCATGGGAATGGAATCCACAACCCTGGCGTTGCAAGCACCACGCTCTACCAACTGAGCTACAAGGGAACATATGCACTGTACAGCCTAACCTATAGATGTTGTACCCATGAAATGGGGTATAGGCCCACTCAGTGACACTCACAGTACACAACTGTGTAGAATTTACACAAATATTAGCATCTTCACTCTTATTGCAGGACTTTGAATGTGGGAAATCATCTATCCAGTCAGTCTATAGTGTGTATTGGACATTCAAAATGCACTGTACAGCCTAACCACGCAACACTCAAGTCCCGCAATAATTGCTATGATGCTAATATTTGTGAAACTCTTCACAGTTGTGTTCTGTGTCACCAAGAAGGCTGATACCATATTTAATGGGTTCACAATCTCTGGCTTAGACTGCACAGTCCAATATGAATGTTCAATACACACAATAGGTCATACAGGTGCTCCTGAGTGGCACAGCGGTCTAAGGCACTGCATCTCAGCGCTTGAGGTGTCACTATAGACACCCTGGTTTGAATCCGGGCTGTATCACAACTGGCTGTGATTGGTAGTCCCCATAGGGCGGTGCACAATTGGCCCAGCGTCATCCGGGTTTGGCTGGTGTAGGCCGTCATTATAAATAAGAATTTGTTCTTTACTGACTTGCCTAGTTAAATAAATAAAAAGAAATACAGTGAGCTGATTTCCCACAGATAAAGTTCCCCAATAAGAGCTAAGATGCTAATATTTGTGGGAACTCTACACAGTTGTGTTCTGTGAGTGTCAATGAGTAGGCTGAAACCTCATTTCATGGGTGCAACATCCATAGGTTAGGCTGAACACAGTGTATATAAATTGCCCCAAGGCAATTCTAAAGATTAATAGATCCACAGTGCGATATTAACTAATTATTGCCCTTTGTTTTATTTATATAACAACGTTCCGAGCTTGTTTAGCATTAACTAATACAAATAGCATGATTCCACTATTTGTATCCGTTTAAATTACTTTCAATTTGGGATTTCATTTTGAAGGCGAAAAGCAAAATCCACTGTGGCTAATCCTTATTGTGGCTAGCTTCACACAAATTCCCGAGGGAGGGGTAGCCTTTTCTTGAAACACTCTGGAAATGTGTATTTCAAATTCAGATCAATTTAATCAGATGCTCGTTTTGTTAGTTTAAAATTGTCCAATTGCTATTCATTGATATTTTTGGGAATGACGCAATGAATTTGAGGTGCGCCATTTATTACACATACTGTCACTTTAAATTACACAGAAGAAGAAAACTGGTACGGATTGACACCGCCTCATACAAGCAAACTAGCTACACGTTCAAGATTTCCGGTGCTTTCTATCTCTGGCTGCTAGCTAGCTATCAAATAAAAACATGTAAGTATTTTCTCTTCTCAGGTTTATAATAACTTTAGGTCACTTGATCAACTACACGAACTTTCATTAACTTGGTCGGTGTTTCGAATACGTGTATTTACTGTTAAAAAAATAGAGTCAACAACGCCCAACTTCTCCGGGTTTGGGTGTGTGAAGGTCTCGCTTGTTAGCAGCTAACTTTCATGCAACAAGTGCTTGCTCAAACTAGCAGTATATAGCTAGCTGACATTAGCGTGCTAATGCTGGCCCAGTAACTTCTTTAGCTAGCTGCGTCAATTTGTTTTTGTAAACTAGCTAACTTATTATTTAGCTCGCTAAGTTTAACCGTACCCAGGGTCTGACGCTGACGTTACCTAGCTATGTTTTTTTATATATATATATATTTAATGTTTGTTAGATGTTTAGTTCGCTAGGGCGATCACTCACTGCCACTGCTCTAGAATGTAGTGAAATATGGGTAAATCCAAGAGGGTGCTACTAAATGAATGTCTCAACCTAGTTTTCTTTAGCCTACGTCATTATGAATCACATACAACGAATCATTACATTATTCTCTACAATATTACAAACATAATATATGTTTTGTACTTAACAGTGTTGATTAAATAATAACGTTCGTTTGTTGTGACCGTTGCTAGTTTAGACCGCGCAGCTAATAGGTTGTAAAGTATCTGTTGCATATTTCGGTGTTGGGAGGTAGGCCATATGGTTGTTTTTGTCTGTCAACTTGGCGTTGTTAAGGAGACTACTTTATCTGGACATATAATTATTCCATTGCTGTCGTTCTCATGATCCAAGCCATTCATATTCCATGCATGCTTACTATTATTATATATTCTCGACCAGGCATGTTTACTGAGAGACAGAAAATTACAGAATAAAATTACAAATGTTGATTGTACAATCACAATAAACTAAGGTTGTGGCATAAGTGTCTGGATAAATGTTTTGCTCTTCTCGAAAGTGAAACAATATTTTTTTATTAACAAATATCAACAAACAAAAGAGGAATAGTCACATGCAAACAAGCATACAAACAAACTATTTACATTGGCAGGAATCCTAAACAAACAAATTATTTTCATTAATAATACAAAAGTTTTAATTGCCTTTTTGTTTTTAATTTTAGTTAGTGGTGCCATATTGTTTAAACTTATTTATAAAGTGAAAAAAGTTAGGTTTTGAATTAGACCATTTGCATTTGTGAATATTACATTTACCTAGTATTATTAGCAGTTGAATTAAATATACTACATCTTTATCTATGTCAGAATTTCTGAAATAAATCGTATCAAAACCATTAAATAGTACAACCGGTCCTATTTTTTTTGTAACAAAATTCTGTATGTCAATCCAAAACATTCTACGATAAATTCAGTCAGAAAACAAATGCTAAATGGTGTCCTTCTCCATTCCACAGAATCACAGTTATATTCAATATTCAGCTTGAATCTTTCCAAAACATGTTTCACAGGATAAATTCTATGTAACATTTTAAATGAAACTTTCTTTACTTTGTTACTGATACAATATTTGTTAGCAATTTTCCATGCTTTCCCCCATTTGTATATCACCGTAGATATCTGACCAAAATAATCTTGCTGAGGGAATTGTAGTATCACAAACAGTATTCCTAATCTCTTTATTACTACATTTATCTATGATGTTAATATTGCCAATTTAATATATTTTCATGTAAATCTATGTTACTTACATCAACCACAGAGGAATTTAAAAGAGATACAACCCCCCTTGGAATCGCATCAAAAACAATTGCATATTCTTTCGGGGTTATTGGAATTTTAAACTTATCAAGAAATTCCCCATATGAGAGTAGATATCCATCCTTATTCAGTAACAGTGAAACAATATACGCAGCCTGGTTTCATACACTTAAAGTAACTCTGGGATCAATACTCAAATTAGTATAATATGTTACTTATGGATAACGCGAACGTCTCGCAACCTTTATCATCTCATCACGGACAACTTTAACATTTGAGTTAATTAGCAACTTTTCAACTACTTACTACTTTTTAGATACTTTGCAAATTTGTAACATGTCATTCGAATTGTAATTTGAAAACCTATACAAAGTGGGTGATGGACATCCACAAATTAATACATACCATACGAAATGTAACACATCATACTAAAAGGAGTTTCTCGGATTTACATACAGAATAATACAAAATGCTTGGAGGTCAATCTGTCTGGAATAAATGCAGGCAGTAGTAGCCAGCCATGCATTAGGATGTTTATTAGCCTATTTTGTTTATCATTGAATAGGAATAAGTAAGTAAATCATGTTCAGTTCCATCTGTCAGGGTTGTTTACCGTTGAACAATCTGTGTGAAGGAACCTACCAATATGCTCTGAGTGATGGCGCAGTAATGTGCATTTGAGGTATAGGTTCTACCTGCATTTTAAAGCGCACTTCTGGGTTTTCCAATCACAAGTAAATCTCATTATGAGTATCAAGTGTGATAAAACGGATACAAATACGAGTGAGACGAGTTACAGATAGTAAACAGTAGCAGCAGCGTATGTAATGAGTCAACGTGTACAAAAAAAGTCAATGCAGATAGTGCGGGTAGCAATTTGGTTAAATATTTCACTATTTATTAGTCTTATGGCTTGGGGGTAGAAGCTGTTCTGGGTCTTGTTGGTTCCAGACTTGGTGCATTGGTACCGCTTGCCCAGACTTGGGTGGCTGGAGCCTTTGACAATTTTTATGGCATTTCTCTGACACTGCCTGGTACAGAGGTCCTGGATGGGAGGGAGCTCGGCCCTAGTGATGTACTGGGTTGTACGCTCTTCAGCCTCGCTGAAGTGTGAAGGGGCGTGCTTGGCCTACCGTTTCCTGTAGTCCATGGTCAGCTCCTTTGTCTTGATGATGTTGAGGGAGAGGTTGTTGTCCTGGCACCACACTGCCAGGTCTCTGACCCCGATATAGACTGTCTCATCGTTGGTGGTCAGGTCTACCACCGTCACGTTGTCTGCAAACTTAATGATGGTGTTGGTGGAGTTGAGCACAGCCACGCAGTCGTGGGTGATCAGGGAGTACAGGAGGGGACTAAGTACTCCTGAGTGGTGCAGCTGTCTAAGACACTGCATCTCAGTGCAAGAGGCGTCACAACAGTCCCCGGTTCGAATCCAGGCTGCATCACATCCGGATGTGATTGGGAGTCCCATAGGGTGGCGCACAATTGGCTCAGCGTCGTCTGGGTTTGGCCGGGGTTAGGCCGTCATTGTAAATAAGAATTTGTTAGGGCTAGGCGTCCCTCGGTGAAACTGGAGGGCGCGCAATTCAAATAATAATTTAAAAAATTATGGATATTAAACATTTAGGTACATACAAGTGTCTTATATCGATCGGTTCAAAGCTTCAAATCTTGTTAATCTAATGGCACTGTCCGATTTACAGTAGCTATTACAGCGAAATCATGCCATGCGATTGAGGACGGCGCCCCACATCAAAATATTTCTCCACCAGCACAGGTTTTATAAATTCTAAAATAGCAATTTAAATATTCACTTTTTGAAAATCTTCCTCTGATTTGTCAACCAAAGGGTCCCAGCTATAACATGTAGTGTTGTTTTGTTAGATAAAAGCCTTCTTTATATCCCAAAAAGTTGGTGCCATCGATTTGAGTAATCCACTCGTTCAACATGCAGAGAAAGGAATCTGAAAATCTACCCCTGAACTTGGTTTCAACAAGCAAAATAATTTTCTATTTACTCCTCATATGCCCTAAAATGTAATCAAATTAATAATATTTCTTACGGAAAGAAGTATGTTCAATAGGAAACCGATTTTAGCAGGTGCGTCTTGTCTTTATGGCAGCGCAAACACGAATTTCCAAGAGTGTGTCCCTGTACTAAAACTGATTTCTTATTTGACATAGACTGCTGACACCCTGTGGAAACCATAGGAATTGCATCCTGGCAGCTAGAATTGAGTATGCACTTATACTTGCCATTGTAAGAGCATGGTCACTCAAAAACAAATCTGGTTGGTTTTTCATTAGATTTTCTCCTACCATATCTATTGTGTTATATTCTCCTACATTATTTTAACATTTCTACAAGCGTCAGTGTTTTCTTTCCAATGGTACCAATTATATGCATATCGTGGCTTCAGGGCCTGAGCTACAGGAAGTTTACTTTGGGCATGTCATTCAAACGGAAATTGAGAAAAAAAGGGCATAGCCCTTAGAAGTTAACTGACTTGCCTTGTTAAATAAAAAAACGTACGCACACCTGAAGGGCCCTTGTGTTGAGGGTCAGAGTGGCAGATGTGTTGTTGCCTACCCTCACCACCTGGGGGCGGCCCGTCAGTTGCAGAGAAAGCTGTTCAGTCCCAGGGCCCTTAGCTTAGTGATGAGCTTGGAGGGCACTATGGTGTTGAACTCTGATCTGTAGTCAATGAACAGCATTCTCACGTAGGTGTTCCCTTTGTCCAAGTGGGAAAGGGCAGTATGGAGTGCAATAAACATTGCATCATCTCTGGATCTGTTGGGGTGGTATGCGAATTGGTGTGGGTTCAGGGTGTCTGGGATCATGGTGTTGTGAGCCATGACCCGCCTTTCAAGGCATTTCATGAATACAGATGTGAGTGCTACAGGGTGATAGTCATTTAGACAGGTTACATTGTCGTTCTTGCGCACCGGTACTATGGTGCTCTGCTTAAAATATGTATGTAGCCAGTTAGCGATGCTAATGATAACCTCCTTGTGGGTAGACAGACTTTCCCCAAAAAACCCAATTAAATGTTAACTGCATAGTAGGCTTACCTGACAATAATCATGATTGAGTTTCAACTGCTAGGAAAGAGAAGACAAAGCTTCTACTAGTCAGACTCTCAATCTCACAGGCACAAATGTGACTGGAGTTGTTACCATGGTAAATTTCTCATCTGTGATATTTTGGTTAAGACTCACTTCATAAAATAATTAATTAAACAATATACCACATTAGTACTTACTAGTAATACATTTGTTTTAGTAACACTACAAAGCATGCTCATCTGTTTGTTTTGTTGGTGTAATTTTAGCAGGGGACAATATTTTTGCTGGTAAAAAAAAATCAAGAGTGTCTGGTAGATTAAAAAAAAAATTTTTTTTTTTTTTTTATCTACCTGCCACAAGTTAATTTTATGCCCTGATCTTGAGAGAATGTGAATGCTCAGTTAGCACCTCTACGGACTGTATCTCTTTATCAGCATCATAAAAACTGATCATATTTCAAGCATATAAAATGTGCATCCAAGCCTAACTGAAATCTTATCAGAAACATGTTTGGTTGTTTTCAGTTTTCTATTTTCTATTTTCTTACAACCGGTCAAACTGATGTCATTTGGACATTTTGCACAGAAAATCTTTGTTTAGTTTTTATTCCATTTTCTCCCCGGTCCCTAAACGTCTTTGCTCCGCGAAAGATGACAGAACTTTACCAATGTCAGCTAGATTGAAGCATTCATTCTATTGATTTATGACATCTGGTGAGCAAAGGTTTATTTAGTCTTCTAGGGGAACATATAATTATAGATACTAACAAATAGGAAACAGGGACCCCACCCCCCGACCAGGGGACGCCTGGCTGGCTACCTGATGTACTTGTGGAAACAATGTGCGCAGTTTGAGTTCCTTAAGTTTAACCTTTATTTAACTAGGCAGTTTGAGATGCTCGTTTAAAAAAAAATAATAATAATATGATTACTATTGTTGCACGTGTATGTGTCGATGGTACATTTTCGGTTTTCAATATCACAAACTTTTAGCATATTGGTTATTGATTTGGACACTTTAAAACTGTGTTTTAACATTGGGCTATTTATCAATGTCTTGTCAACAGAAAGCAGTGACAGCAAGTTTTAGGAATATAAATTGAACTTTCAACATTCATTTCCAATGGTATTGTACTTAATCAGGTCAACTGCTGAATGAGTCCAATAACTTATTTGGACTCAAATAATTTTGATATACCAGAAATCACCAAGGGTTTGCCTTGCTTAATGGCGATTCTCGTTTAAGCCCAGAAAGCAGCCATTCAGCTTGCCATGAATCAGCATGTCAAGCGTAATAATGTCAAAATATGTTCAGTACTTACCAAACAATGGAGTTGTGCTTAGCAACTATCGTCACTACTGCTGTTATGGCCGGTATATAACGTTACTTTCCAAAAAAGATCTAATGAAAGTTACGTGAAACCGAAAAGAAAAAAAAGGCTTTGTCTGGAAAGAATCTAAGTATTGTTTTGGACCAAGTGCACATGCCAAATGCACCTCGTAATAAAATCCCTCATTAAAATGCAATATTAGTGGGCCTCCCGAGTTGCGCAGCGGTCCAAGGCACTGCATTGTAGTGCTAGAGGTGTTACTACAGACCCGGGTTCATTAATGGGCTGTGCCACAACCGGCCGTGGCCGGGAGCCCCATAGCACGGCGCACAATTGGCCCAGCGTTGTCCTGGATAGGGGAGGGTTTGGCCGCTGGGGCTTTCCTGGCTCATCGTGCTCTAGCTACTTCTTGTGGCGGGCCGGGTGCCTGCAGGAAGACCCCGGTCGCCAGTTACACTGAACAAAAATGTAAAGTTGTGGTTTCCTGAGCTGAAATAAGACCCCAAAAAGGTTCCATACCCACAGAAAGCTTATTTCTCTCAAATTTTGTGCGCAAATTTGTTTACCTACCTGTTAGTGAGCCTTTCTCCTTTGCCAGATAATACATACATACACCTGACAGGTGTGGCATATCAAGAAGCTGAGTAAACAGCATGATCATTACACAGGTGCACCTTGTGACAGGGACCATAAAGGGGCACTCTAAAATGTGCAGTTTTGTCACACAACACAATACCACAGATGTCTCAAGTTTTGAGGGAGTGTGCAATTGGCATGCTGACTGCATGGAAGTCCACCAGAGCTGTTGCCAGAGTATTGCATGTTCATTTCTCAACATTGTTTTAGGGCAGTACGTCCAACCGGCCTCAACCCCAGACCATGTGTATGGCATTGTGTGGGCAGGCGGTTTGCTGATGTCACCGTTGTGAATAGAGTGCCCCGTGGTGGTGGGGTTATGGTATGGGCAAGCATAAGCTACGGGCAATGAACATAGTTGCATTTTATCAATGACAATTTGAATGCACAGAGGTACCGTGACAAGCACCTGAGGCCCATTGTCGTGCCATGCATCTGCTGTGATCATCTCATATTTCAGCATAATAATGTACAATGATGTTGTACATCATGTTGCAATGATCTGTACACAATTACTGGAAGCTGAAAATGTCCCAGTTCTTCCATGGCCTGCATATTCACCAGACATGTCACTCATTGAGCATGTTTGGGATGCTCTGGATCGACTTGTACGACAGCTTGTTTCAGTTTCCGCCAATATCCAGCAACTTTGCTCAGACATTGAAGAGGAGTGGGACAACAGGCCACAATCAACAGCCAGATCAACTCTATGTGAAGGAGATGTTGTGCTGCATGAGGCAAATGGTGGTAACACCATATACTGACTGGTTTCCTGATCCACGCCCCTACTTTTTTTTTTTAAAGGTGTCTGTGACCAATAGATGCATATCTGTATTCCCAGTCATGTGTAATCCATAGATTAGGACCTAATTCATTTATTTCAATTGATTGGTGTCTTTATTTGAACTGTAACTCAGTAAGTTATTTGAAATTGTTGCGTTTATTTTTGTTCAGTATAGATTCTTTCCAGACAAGGCATTATTTCGGTTGCATGTATCTTCTTTTTTTATTTAAACCTTTGTTGGAAGTACATACTGGACGCGAAGGCGATAGTTGCTCAGGGACACTCCATTCTTTGGTAAGTACCAAGCGTATTTTGACATTTTATCACGCTTGAAAAGCTGATGAATGGCAAGTTGACATCAAGCCTCACATTCCCCTCAATTTAAGTGATATTTTGAATCAATGGCCGGGCTTGCTTTCTTGCTAGACAAGCCATGAATATACATAGCTAGGTATATAGCCTATATTTTAATCCTAGGATGAATGTGGATAGCCAGATGCATATGTAACATCATCAGTTTGTCCAATAACTTTTTACATTTTTAAATTCTCTGTAGCTAGCTAGCCAATGTTAGCAAACACTTTTGAGGTTATATGAAGCTAATGTGGCCAACCAAAGTGTTTTATTGCTCCAGGCAGTGAAGATGCAAACCTTCCATTTGTAACTCACATTAGCTTGGGTGTTGTTATGGTTTATGCATATTCAAGGTTCATAGAATAGGGGCTAATACTATAATGCAGATGCCTAAATTGGCATGTACTATGCCATTTCAAAGTTTGATTCCTGGAATGACCTATTTTAGTCCCTTCAGTTGAATGTCTCTACGCTCATTGTAAACTTCAGTAAGCTCTATTGGATCATGAGCGAGCGGAACTATGTCGGAGAATAATAGGAAGCCTGCTTTGTGACCTTCGCTATCTGCATCCTCATCGGAGAATGTTCCGCTGATGCAGCGCACGGACGGAAATGCCCGGTGCCTTGACTGCGGTGTCCAGCTCGGGGGCCATGTAGTGTGATTTTCCTCTCTTAAAAAGTCCTCTAATACTGAATAGATTATACCAACTTCTTTCCTACGTTCCCTACTTTAAGTTATTACTGATCTGAAAAGGCTAGATTGGTGAGAGCAGTTGGGTGAAAACTTTCTCATTAATTAATCTATGTGATTAAAACCTTGAAGGATGTCAATACACACAGAGGGAGAGGTGCAGCTTGGTACCTGTAGTCAAAACAGGCTGTATTGGGGGAGAAGTAGGGCAATATGGAACAGACTGTTTGTGTTAGCAGGGTGTGATGAAGTGTAGGAGACAGAATGGTTCTGCAGTATTGGGTGTAGTAGAGCAGGCTGCAGTGGGGGAGTGTTGAAAGGGGAACTGAGAGCAGAAACTTGAGTGGAATGTTGAGACCACACCTCCCTGTATCATGCTACCACTACCAGCCACCCTATCATTACGTACTCAGTCACACACTGTAAAGTTACGCTATGTCCCCCACCATTAGTATATATTCCACACTATCATGTATTCCCCCACACACACCACTACTCTTATCGTAACATACAGTAGTCAATCAATCTGGACCTATTGCGGTAGGAATTAATGTGGTCGCTGACTATCTGTCCACCAGGATGGTACGGTGTCTGGATGACTGAGATACAGAACAGGAATTAACCGGACTAGTGCCAAAAGTGGCTGAGTGGGCCAACTTCAGCGCCTGCTCTCCTGAGAGGTTTTAGGAAGAGGGTGTGGAGTTCTTGCCGTGCGTTTGTGTTTGGGGAGAGAGGGAGCGGGGGCATTTATCTGTCTGGGTTACCACCACTGCTCTCTATCCTACTGTCTGTGTGCTGAATCAGTAACACACACACTAACCACACACTCTCACACTTGTATATACGCGTGCACACACACACTACCCTTTCCGTCCCCCTGAGGAAAGCTAGGACATCTCTGAGCTGTAGTAATGGAATAACTCCAGTGTGGTAGTAGGCTTATTGCCATTTCTCCAGCAGGTGTCAGCAGAGCGCTGCTTTAGAAAAGGTCTTCTGTGTTTTCTTATGGACATGTCATAACACTGTCATATTAATCATGTGCTTGGGTGAAGTAACAGTACAGTTGGGCTAGAGAAATGGTCATCAGGCTATATGGAAGCCTTTTCACATGAGTCATCTAGGTGTGCACTTCAGATATCACTTTGATGTGAAGAAATGAACGTGAATGCATGTAAAGTGATGCCCCTGTCCTATTGCAGAGATGTATTTACTACCCCTGCATTTGGATAGGGACTGATCACCCCCACACCTGTTGCATTTGAGTGCAATGCGGTCATGGAAGGGTGCAAAATGAAATGGGTAATCCTGCATATATGGAGACTAGAGTGGGTGTGTCTAAACCCTCTGTTGCTCTTTCCCCAGGTCCGCTCCTGCTACAGAAGGCTCCGCGCCTGGCAACCGCCGCCTACAACAGACACAGGCCCAGGTGGATGAGGTACGACCCCACACACTAACACACATACACCCTTCACTCTAAACATACTCAGCATACACAACTCCCACCACCTACAGCAAGAACTGCTTTCATGATTATCAGCTGTTGTCAAACACCTGTAGGTCTGAAAATATTATCTTCCTCCATCAGTGTGCAGCGAATTCATACTAGGAGATTAAATGAGTATGACGTCCTGGCATTTAATGTGTACTCTATTTATTTATTTTTTTGTATTACATTTTTTCATAATGTTCACATCATGAAAACTTTATTCACGCCTATCAAAACGGCAATATGAGAATCCAGACACAGCCACAGACCCATCTTAATTTCCTAGTTGTAGCTTTCTACTTACCTGGTTCTGTACAGTTTCCCCAGAATGTTTCTGTTTAACAGCAGACAGCCTGTGTATCTGTTAAGATGTCAGGGCCACACTGCACTCAGGATGAAAGTCTCACACCCACACACACGCAGGCCCAAAAACATCTCTCCCTAGTCCCTATGCAGTTGTGTAACTGTGAGAGTATTGGATAGGTTAGAGATATTGCAATATTTCCATTAAACATTCTAAATTATCATTTCTAGTGGGCCTGGTGGAATTTGTGGGTTTAATTTGGTTGACTGTAGAAGTTAATAACTCCGCTGTACTCGGGAAGAGCATCCATCAACCCTCTGCCCCACACGTGTCCCTCACACGCCTACCATACCCCTTTACTCCACCCTAACCCTCAGCTCTTTCACAGTCTCACCTCTTGCTGAAGCTCTTAGCTTCCCTGAGCATGTACAGTTGCTCCTAGCCAAGGATTATATAATAACTGGTAGTGTGTTCCACTACCCCCCCCCCCCCCCCCCCCCTAAAAACCTTATCCCCTGTGTGTCCAAAGCCTCCTGATAGGCTGCATGTCTCTTATGCAATACATTTTGTCTCCATGGTTATGTAACCACTGCATGGGCTGGCACAAGCTGCCGCCTCTCCCCTCTCAGGGTCTATCTGGCAGGAGGGGCAGGGTTTGTGGCTCTGTAGAACATATGGGTTAGGCTATGTGCGCTTTGGGCAGAGAGTGTGCGCGTTGCAAGTTTGTTTTTCTGGCGAGGTGTTGTGTTCCTTCTACGTGGGCTTTATTATGCAACACTGAGCGTCTCATTGATACTGCAGCACTACTGTCCTCACACGGTGGAGGATATAGACAGTATTGCTGTTGTCGCTGACAGGACCTGCATGTCTAGGACACGCTCTGGGCTTGTATTTATAATTTTTTAAACTCAGAAATGGG
Source organism: Salvelinus fontinalis (assembly GCF_029448725.1). Taxonomy (NCBI): domain Eukaryota; kingdom Metazoa; phylum Chordata; class Actinopteri; order Salmoniformes; family Salmonidae; genus Salvelinus; species Salvelinus fontinalis. Next base: position 43,847,496 of record NC_074682.1, read on the forward strand.
GTGCTTATCCAGGATCCGGTCCCCCTGCCCATGTTGTTTATTATAATCTGAAAGGCCAAATTGGCGCACATGTTCTCATTTCAGCTCAACCTGAGTTTACTGCAGAAACGAACAAACACCTAGAAATGATTTTTTCCCATAAAAATGTGTGTGTAGGTGGTGGATATCATGCGTGTGAATGTGGACAAGGTGTTGGAGCGAGACTCGAAGCTGTCGGAGCTGGATGACAGGGCGGACGCATTGCAGGCCGGAGCCTCCCAGTTTGAGACCAGCGCTGCCAAACTCAAAAGGAAGTTCTGGTGGAAGAACTGCAAGGTGCAGTACTCTCTCTCTCTCACTCACACACACGCACACAACCACATGTTGAGATGTTGAGGTGTGTTCTTTGCTCTCCAGATGTGGGCCATCCTGATAGCTGTCATAGTCATCATCCTGGTCATCATCATCAGTGAGTATAGCTCTGGGTGGAACCGTATGGTTGGGTAGTAGAGATGTGTGGGTTGACTCAGAACCTGCAGTCCCCACGGATTTAGGGTCATGAAATATTGTGTGGAAGAAGGGCTGGTGGGGGGCGGGCAGGTTGAATAAAGAGAGAACAATACCTTAACCATATCCATGAATATAGGCTAGCATTCTTGTGCAATTGTATATCTGTAGGCTACATTGAGGTTTTTCTTTCATCTATCTGGCATTAGTGTGTAAGCCTAAAATGTAGGGTTACGAGCCAAATAGCCTACACACCAATCTCCAAATGCTTTTGGGAACAGGCAGAAAAGGTAAGGACAATGTCGGCGTTTAATTCAATAAGAGAGAAGCTGTAAAATGGAGAGTTGAAAGTAGAGAGCGGAGAGGGTCAGAAGATTAAATCTTTCCTAAACATAAGTTAAGTGGTAAAAGATGATAGCAGTGAATGTTGTGTGAGATGATTGTGAGGCACTATACAAATTCGACAGTCACAAGATGGGGACTTCACATGGCAAGTCAAGCGAACCCTAGCCTAATGTTCCAACATGATCTCAGAGCATTTCATATTATTCTGTAAGTAAATCCAATACACTTAATTTTTAGTATGATGTGTTAAGTTTAAGGTATATATTAAATTGTTGTTGCTAATTTTAGCTAACATTAGCTAGCTTTAGGGGTTAAGGTTGGCATTAATGTTAGGAGTAAGGTTGAAGATACATTTTTTTTATTAACCTTTTATTTTAACAGGGTGTCATTGAGACCAAGTCTCTTTTTCAAATGAGCCCTGCACAATACACAATACACACACCAATAGAAAATACTAAATTGCAAAAAATGATCATAAAAAACAAAACAATCTTCACTTCGAGCATTCCCCACTTTTTTAACGTCCACAAAGAGCAACAGACATTCAAGCCTGAGCCTCCCCTGCAAAACATTGTACATCTGTGTAGCATAAAAACCATAAGCAGCTCTCCCTAAATCAGAAGCCTCCCGTAGAAACTCTAGCACTATCCAATCTTGTGCTCTTGTACTGTATTCTATTGTTTTGACCTTGACACGTGTTGTCAGATATGTAGGAGGTTCAAAGTAGTGAGTAGTTGCAAAAATGCTAAAGTTGTCTGTGATGAGATTCGAACATGCAACCTTTGGGGTGCTAGACGTTTGCGTTATACGCCCACCCATCCGCCCTGACCAATAACACTACTTTAGTTTTTGCCTTAAAAACCTGTCTTATGTTTCCATACCAAATGTAACATACTGTATCATGCTAATTTAAGTGTCCCGGATTTACGTTTACTATGCGAGACCAATCTGACTGTTCAGATGGGTTAAATGGAAACTGAAATCTGGACACTGACACTGACTAGGTCTATAACCTCTCACATAGCCTTTAATATTAACTCTTGCAGAATGAAGCATTTTTTTGCATTTCTTGCCTCGGGAACAGGGGTGGTTACTGTTTTTGTTTTTTTCAGTTTATGTTTTGAGGTTGGACTTGAGCGTGTAGGGCGCACTCATTTTAGTGTCACCTCGTTAGTCAGTATGTGTTATACCTGTGCTGGTTGCCATCTCATTAGTCGGCTGTGCTGGCACAGGTGCTATTTAAGAGTGGTTGGCTAAGTGCTCCAGTTCACCTTTAGTTGTCTTTGTTAGTTCCCCCTTCTGTTTGAGCGGCCATTATTTGCTGGGGAACGTAGCAGTGGATAAATATGATTTCAATCTTTCAGCATTTTGAGAAAATATGAATTTGCATTTAGGGAATGTCTGTAGAGGTGCTATATTTATCAGCATCATAAAAGCTGATATTTCACACACAAAATATGCATCAAGCCGAACTGAAATTGTATCAGAAACATTGGGTTATCACAGCTTTCTATTTCCTTACAACCGGTCAAACTGACTTGAGTTTTTGCACAAATATTTGAGTTATTGCATTTTCTCCCCGGTCCCTAGATGAATTTTCTCCACGAAAGCAGCAGAGATGATGACAACTTCACTGAAGTCAACTAGATTGAAGCATTAATTTCATTCTATTGATTTTAGAGTCTTCTAGGACTATATATACACTGCTCAAAAAAATAAAGGGAACACTTAAACAACACAATGTAACTTCAAGTCAATCACACTTCTGTGAAATCAAACTGTCCACTTAGGAAGCAACACTGATTGACAATAAATTTCACATGCTGTTGTGCAAATGGAATGGACAACAGATGGAAATTATAGGCAATTAGCAAGACACCCCCAATAAAGGAGTGGTTCGGCAGGTGGTGACCACAGACCACTTCTCAGTTCCTATGCTTCCTGGCTGATGTTTTGGTCACTTTTGAATGCTGGCGGTGCTTTCACTCTAGTGGTAGCATGAAGCGGAGTCTACAACCCACACAAGTGGCTCAGGTAGTGCAGCTCATCCAGGATGGCACATCAATGCGAGCTGTGGCAAGAAGGTTTGCTGTGTCTGTCAGCGTAGTGTCCAGAGCATGGCGGCGCTACCAGGAGACAGGCCAGTACATCAGGAGACGTGGAGGAGGCCGTAGGAGGGCAACAACCCAGCAGCAGGACCGCTACCTCTGCCTTTGTGCAAGGAGGAGCACTGCCAGAGCCCTGCAAAATGACCTCCAGCAGGCCACAAATATGCATGTGTCTGCTCAAACGGTCAGAAACAGACTCCATGAGGGTGGTATGAGGGCCCGACGTCCACAGGTGGGGGTTGTGCTTACAGCCCAACACCGTGCAGGACGTTTGGCATTTGCCAGAGAACACCAAGATTGGCAAATTTGCCACTGGCGCCCTGTGCTCTTCACAGATGAAAGCAGGTTCACACTGAGCACATGTGACAGTCTGGAGACGCCGTGGAGAACGTTCTGCCGCCTGCAACACCCTCCAGCATGACCGGTTTGGCGGTGGGTCAGTCATGGTGTGGGGTGGCATTTCTTTGGGGAGGCCGCACAGCCCTACATGGGCTCGCCAGAGGTAGCCTGACTGCCATTAGGTACCGAGATGAGATCCTCAGACCCCTTGTGAGACCATATGCTGGTGCGGTTGGCCCTGGGTTCCTCCTAATGCAAGACAATGCTAGACCTCATGTGGCTTGAGTGTCAGCAGTTCCTGCAAGAGAAAGGCATTGATGCTATGGACTGGCCTGCCCGTTCCCCAGACCTGAATCCAATTGAGCACATCTGGGACATGTCTCGCTCCATCCACCAACGCCACGTTGCACCACAGACTGTCCAGGAATTGGCGGATGCTTTAGTCCAGGTCTGGGAGGAGATCCCTCAGGAGACCATCCGCCACCTCATGAGGAGCATGCCCAGGCGTTGTAGGGAGGTCATACAGGCACGTGGATGCCACACACACTACTGAGCCTCATTTTGACTTGTTTTAAGGACATTACATCAAAGTTGGATCAGCCTGTAGTGTGGTTTTCCACTTTAATTTTGAGTGTGACTCCAAATCCAGACCTCCATGGGTTGATACATTTGATTTCCATTGATAATTTTTGTGTGATTTTGTTGTCAGCACATTCAACTATGTAAAGAAAAAAGTATTTAATAAGAATATTTCATTCATTCAGATCTAGGATGTGTTATTTTAGTGTTCCCTTTATTTCTTTGAGCAGTGTATATAAAAGTATAGACAAGTTGACTAACAAATAGCCTACCAATGTTGGAAGTTATAAGCAGAAATTTATCTAAATTAGGCCCCAAAAAATCCTGTGCCCCCCTGGCGAAGAAGAATTGTTTCACCATTTGACTGTAGCCTACAGTGCATATATTTGCAGGTTAGGGTTGGGTGTGGGCTTGGGATTTTCACTTTATCACAGTCGGCCGGTTGCGGATGGGTGCACAAAAGGCTAACCCGCGCACCATTAGTGGTTAGGGACAATACTGGGAACAAAGGTTATGACTAGCTTGGCTGGGGGTTGAGTGAGGCCTATGGCTCTTTCCTACATGTGGTTGTCTGTGTGCCTAACTCCTCCTCTGCCTTCTATGTCAGTCTGGAGCCAGTCGTCGTAAAGAAGCAGTTATTGGAGGCGGAAGAGGAATGGGCGAATGATGGAGAGGAGCGAGTAAAGAGCTGAACGTCTCACACGAGGTCTCATGGTTTAGCCTACTGAGCTTCAAAGCCCATTCTCTACAGCAGTGGTCTTTCTTCCTGGTCCTGGAGGGCCTATCCAGTGAGATTTAGAATGATACATTGCAGATAGAAATGTATTGCATAAAACTGATACCATTCTTCATGATAGAAAGTTATGTTCATTTTGTACAGTACCTTTTTCTATTTGCAACCCTCTGAATGTACCTGCTGATGGTTGAACTACATATAAAGGTCAAACAGGCTGTGGCCCTCCAGCACCAGGTGTGAAGCACACTGCATTGAATTTCTCAAGTTATATTTGTGTTTTTTGTTAATAATAATAATAGATTTGATTGTGTGTGACAGAGTGAGACAAGACCATGTGTGATTTGATCTGTGTGCTTTCCTGTTAGTCTCTACTGTAATATTGACCTGATGTGCCAAGGAGTCACCCTCCACCCCCTTAAACACACACACCCGTCATCAGATCAGAACACCAAATGACTAATTGACATAGACTTTTGGATTATTATATCCACAGAAACAGCTGGGCATGGCTGAGATTCCATCTCAACCTTGTTCCTGTCTCCTACAGGACTGTGTGTGTGACACTAAATATGTGTGCTTGAGTTCAGAGAAACTGCCAAGATGCCAAGACGGGCACACGAGCCTTGTTTCTTTTCTGTTAGTCTGCTTGCCCAAAGTGACTGACAATGATACTGCCAATGCCACCAGTGCCACGCTGGTCATATAAAAGTAGTGCCTTAAGTAGTGATTCATGTCAAAGCACCAAACAATAGATATCAGGCAAAGATGGGGATCACATTTAACTTTAAAAAAAACAGCCAAAAGTCAGCCAAGCCTTATCGAACCAACATACGCAACCAGCAGTGCTTTCCGATGGTCTGCATATTCATGCCCGCACACACACATAGGCACTAATGGTCTTCTCTGCAGGCTCCTGCTATTCTTTATATTATGCTAACAACTACAACCTTTTTATTAATTTGATGCCAATAAATGTTTTTGTTCCTTAAATATATTTGCTGTGTAGTGTTACTAATCTTAAGAGAAACGGTGTAGTTAATTTTTCTTTGCATACTGAAATGCCTTTAGTTGCCATTGTTACTTTGTTGCTGCAGTGAAGAGCATCATGGATGTTTGGGAAGGAGGAACTGTGTGGAGCATGTTCAGTATGTGTCACCACCTTTTTATAGGGTGCCAAAACCAAGGGTCTATTTTCTGGGGTGCAACTATACGGATCCTTCAGGCAGATTTGTATTGCATAGAACCAACGTCACGGTCTTGTTGAGTGAATTTTGTTCAATTCATTACATTTCTGAAGTGCTCTAAAGATGTTACACTTACTAAATAAACTCCAGCCCTGCCAAATAAGCCTTCCGCAGGTCTACCCCTCCCTGTATGAATATTAGAAACAAGTGCAATTCTACTCTAGCTTTACAATGTCTTGCTTGAATAAAAACAGATTTAACTTTTATCACAAATGTACATCCACTGTGTTCTGTGTCAGTATGAATGGGAGACTCTGGATTCAACAATGCTTTAATCCATCACATCTCAATGGGTTGTTTGCAGAAACTGTTGATCAATCCAGGGGCCCAACTGGCATCCTGGTCTGTTGGCCTCTGCAGGTGTGGTACTGCGTGTTAGTCTTGCAGCCAATAGCTGGCTTGATCACACAGGAGAAAGTCCCTTTTGAGATTGTTGGGCAGGCCCCCAGAGATGGGGTTGACAATCTCAGAGCAGCAAAACTGGTGGGTTCACTTTCATTCGATCAGCATTCTCTGCTACAGTACATGTATAGTACCCTGTAAAATGTCTATTTCATGTAAATATCTTATTTTGTGATTCCAATTTGCCCTTTGTGAGCCTGACTGAGTCACTCCCTTTTCCTAATTCATCAAATCATTCTCCACTACAGGACACCTTTGTATTGTCAAGTGTCAAAGAAATTGTGTTAAACATTTCATTGACTGATCATAGCTATTATAGTATTATTGCTCATAATAATGGGATGTTTTCCATCTCCTTTTATTTATTTTCCACATTTCCATCTTTTCCTATTTTAATAGTTTTTATGTTCTAGGAAAACTCATTGCATTTCCCCTTTTTATATTGTTTTAGATCACTATTATCAATATTGTTGTTGTGGGAACTTTCATTGAAAGGAGACTTTAGTGTGTGGTAATTCAAGTAGGCCTGGCTCACCACTGCTGCCTCGTTGACCCAGACGCACTATGGTGCGCAGGTTAGGTGTCTGTTCAGACGCAACCACCCGTATTTGCTAATAACCCATCCCCACCGCCTGACTATATGTGATAAAGTTAGACTGCTCCCAGACCCGTACAGACAACTTATGCTTGATCTACAACGCAATTGCGGTGCTACCGGAGGCCTGCAAATCTAGCGACTCCCAAATGTTGTAATGCGGAGGGCTTCATATAGCTCCACATTGACATGATTGGTTTGGTTGACGGTAGGTATAAGCACAAACTCACTTCCTTGACAACTTCCTTCACAACAGCTTTGCGCTCTCTTTGAAGCGCAAGAAGTATGAATGCCCTTACTTCTGCAGAGGCCGTAGCACCGTAAACGCTGCAGGCCAATGCAGACGCCGATTGACCATGCAGCGGCCTTACCCCCATATATAGAAAATGCGGTTGTAGGCTACAGTCAGATAGCATAACGATTTTTTGACAGTGGATGCAGGATTTTTGCCTCATTTAGATATGTTTCTGCTTAGAATTTCTAACATTTTAGTAGGCTATTTATTAGTCAACTTGTCAATAATTAGATACATGCAGCTTCTCTTCTGTCATATGTTGCCCTAGAAGACTAAATAAACCCTTGCTCACCAGAATAATGTCATAAATCAATAGAATGAAATGAATGCTTCAATCTAGTTGACATTGGTGAAGTTTGCTTTGTCGTCTGCTTCTTTCTTGGAGCAAAGACCTTTAGACACCAGGGAGAAAATGCAAAACTTCAAAAATGGGGAAATATTTTCTGTGCAAAATGTGCTAATGACATCAGTTTGACCGGTTGTAATGAAATAGAAAGCTGTGAAACCTACTAAAGGTGTTTCTGATCAGATTTCAATTTGGCTTAGATGCATATTTTATGTGGTTGAAATACTATCAGCTTTTATGATGCTGATAAAGATACCATTTCTACAGAAGGAACCTAACTGCATTCATATTCTCTCAATATTCTGAAAGAAATGCATCATATTTCTCCGCTCCTGTTCCAGAACAAAACATAGATTTGGTGTATAATTTTACTGCAAGAAATGCTTCATTCTGCAAGAGTAAAAATTAAAAGGCTACAGTCAGTGTCCAGATTTAATTTTAACAGACGGGGCTGTAGTGGAGCCACATCACCAACAAACTAACATGGTCCAAGCACACCAAAACAGTCGTGAAGAGGGCACGGCAAAACATATTCCCCCTCATGAGACTGAAAATATTTGGCATGGGTCCTCAGATCCTAAAAAGTTTCCAAAGCTGCCCCATCGAGAGCATCCTGACTTGTTGCATCACTGCCAGTTATGGCAACTGTTCAGCCTCCGACCGCAAGGCACTACAGATGGTAGTGCGTACGGCCCAGTACACCACTGGGGCCAAGCTTCCTGCCATCCAGGACCTCTATACCAGGCGTTGTCAGAGGAAGGCTGCTACTCTCTATTGTTATCTATGCAGTCACTTTAATTACTCTACCTACATGTGCATATTAACTCAATTACGTCGACTAACCGGTGCCCCCTGTATATAGTCTCCCTATTGTTATTTTACTGCTGCTCTTTAACTACTTGTTACGTTTATTTCTTATTGATGTTTTTTAAACTGCATTGTTGGTTAGGGGCTTGTAAGTAAGCATTTCACTGTAAGGTTGTATTTGGCACATGTGACTTATAACATTTTATTTGATTTACATAGTCAATCGGACATCTGCAGTGGCCATATAGCATTTACTGCGATATGTTCTCTGCAGAAGTCAGAGCATTTATACTTGCCTTCGCTGAGCAGAACTGTTGTCAAAGAAGTGAAATTGTGTTTATACAGGACCGCCCGCCCCCACTTACGGTCAGCTTTTAGGTTACCTTTCTTTTCTCCAATGTGACATGTTGAGTTTTACGGTTTAAACGCAAGAAAACCATTTCTCACGTTGCTGAAATGTGTCAAACGCTTCGTCTTGGAATGGACGAGTGTCTGGATGGTAAATGGGAGAAAAACAACATATTAGCACGCGTTTCCTCGTGTACACAAGTCCGACTGATGGGCGTTATGTTTTGGGGGATGCACATGCGAATAAAAAAGATCACAGAAGAAGACTACAAGCTCGAAGTGGACTATCGTAGTTAGAGCCAGCCACACCACCATTTCAGGTACCTGAGAATGTAAACAAATGTATTTGATTTATTTAACCTTTATTTCATCAGGGAGTCATGCTGAGACCAAGGTCTCTTTCTCAGATGAGCCCTACATACCCATCAATATACACTATAGGATACAAAGAAATATACACACCTATATTAAAATCAATACACCAAAAGCAAAACCCAGTCATAGGAAACAAACACATTCTTCATTAAAAAGGTCCTCAATTAGCCTTTTGAATTTCCCTATAGGCACCATCCAACTTTAGAGAGCCATAGGGAAATTTGAAAATGTTTCTAATACGTGTCCTTTGTTGAGTGTTGTATCCATGTTTTTAAACAGTGTTGTGAATTACTCTTTGGATGAGTGGGTTACCTTAAACAATTAGCCTGCGTTTCGTGTCGGTGTAGGGCAGCGCGGATCCCGGATCAATTTCCAATAACGACATTTAAAGATACTTAGTCGGGGTCTGAACTAACTGTTAAAAGTTGCAATACACAAGGTACAATTTCGAAATTTGGTTGTGCATCAGCAGTTTTTATGAATTTTATTTATATTGGTAAATGAGTCAAGTGGCCAGCTATCTAATCGTGTAGCAGGGGTGCTGATGGATCATGTAGGACACGCCAGTGCTTAAAGCCCATGTGTAGTATTATCTCCAGTAGAGTCACTCTGTCACTCACTACCATGGGTAAATAAACTTGAACCCTGACCCATGCGTCTGACACCTAACAGTTTACTTGTCGTGAGAGAAGCACCCCCTGTCAGAAAATCCAAGGTCCAATCAGAGTTAACTGTTAAGAGAATTTTGTTCTCCAGGTACATAACCCAATTTAATTATATTACTCAGTCTGCAAACCAGAATTTGTAAGATCCTGGTCGAATGAAACAGACGGAGGCCCAGCTAAAATAGTCAAAAAGGTTTATTCACGGGAACGTTCTAAAGTTAAGAAAACAAAACAATACATTTTATACTGACTTCTCACGCCCACACATTCACACAACCATACCCACACACATACACACACACACACAAACAGACGCACACACATGTCCTGCTACCCAGCCGACAGAGATTAGTGACCTTGTTCTTGACACTACTCCCTGTTCTCTCCCAAATCTCTAGTCAGGTCGGCACCAAGCTCAGACAGTCTGTGTTTATAATACCATAAAGACATATTGTCTTTACCCTCATTCTGACTAGGCTACACATTTATTGATTATGATTTTATACATTCTAATCACTTCCATACAATTATATGTTTCAGGGCAGAATATTCTAATCATTCAATTAACGGATAATTCTCACCTAACAATTAACTTAGGAAGCCCTCACCTGTGGGGATGGGGCTTGAGCAGCGGACGTGGTGACCCCTGGAGAGGGAACCCACTAGAGCAGTGGTTCCCAAACTTTTTATAGTCCCGTAACCCTTCAAACATTCAACCTCCAGCTGCGTACCCCCTCTAGCACCAGGGTCAGCGCACAAATGTTGTTTTTTTGCCATCATTGTAAGCCTGCCACACACACACTATACGATACATTTATTAAACATAAGAATGAGTGTGAGTTTTTGTTACAATCCGTCTTGTGGGAAGTGACAAAGAGCTCTTATAGGACCAGGTCACAAATAATAATATAATAACAATCAATCATTTTTGCTCTTTATTTAACCATCTTGCATATAAAACCTTATTTGTTAATTGAAAAGTGTGAATAACTCACCACAGGTTAATGAGAAGGGTGTGCTTGAAAGGATGCACATAACTCTGCAATGTTGGGTTGTATTGGAGAGAGTCTCAGTCTTAAATCATTTTCCACACACAGTCTGTGCCTGTACGAGAATTCACTCTCGCATAGATACGTTGTTGCAAAGGGCATCAGTGTCTTAACAGCGTGATTTTTCAAGGCAGGATACTCTGAGGGCAGCCCAATCCAGAAATCTGGCAGTGGCTTCTGATTAAATTAGCATTTTCACAGAAACGCTTGTTGTAATTTCGATGAGGCTCTCTAGTTCATATATCGGTAAGTGGATTGGAGGCAGGGAATGAAAGGGATAACGAGTCCAGTTGTTTGTGTCATCCGTTTCGGGAAATTATCGCTATATTACATTTGACATTGTCCGTAAGCTGCCCATATCATTGCATAGTGCAGAAAATACAGGAGAGTTAAGGGGCCTTACTTTAACAAAGTTAACCATTTTCACTGTAGTGTCCAAAATGTCTTTCAAGCTGTCAGGCATTCCCTTGGCAGCAAGAGCCTCTCGATGGATGCTGCAGTGTACCCAAGTGGCATCGGGAGCAACTGCTTGCACATGGGTTACCACTCCACTATGTCTCCCTGTCATGGCTTTTCCGCAATCAGTACATATATCAACATGAGCAGCAGTTACATTTGGCTATGTACAGACCGTTACTGGAATTCCCGCAAGAGTAACGGTTAATGTGATTGGATGTTAATTATTTGACTAGGCTACCTGTATTTGACATTGTGTTGTTGTTTTTCTGAACACTAGATGGTTTCATTTTATTTTTGGCAGTGAAACGATGCTACTCAGGTGAGAAAAAAACCTCACCCAAATATATAGCCCCATTGGAAAATTATAAATGGACTGTTTGAAAATGTGAAAATACATTAAAAAAAAAAAAAAGTGAATCACATTTTTATTTGGCGTACCCCTCGACGGCATTGCGAATACCTGCACTAGAGATTTTTCTGCGTTCCAATTTCATGTGTCCCTAATTTCCTACCCTTCTCCCTGAAGTGTGCACTTGCTCGCTCCTCCTCATTGGATCAATGTAAGGATGGGCTATGCCTGCTCATCATCACAGATGATAAAATAGTAGTGAGGAATTAAAAACATAATCTTTCTTTAGGTCTGTAGTAGTGTCTGTCTGTCTTGCATGCATAGGCACTGTCCCGTGGGCTAAGACGTTGATTATAAGACTGTCTCTGTTTCTCTAGTCTGTATCTGAGCTAAAACTGATGTTTTGCCTCCATCATGACCAAGGTCTTGTCTAGATACAAAATCAGTTTGTTTGTTTACCTTTTTCTCTCCCATGTCATTACCACTTATCAGTTAACATGGGTGTAAACATAAGCTAGAAACCTTCCTGTTTAAAAGCCGGGGGTAGCGGGACTTCTATTGGACAGACAGACAGGCCTGTATAATTACACATGGATGGACAGAGTAGACAGACAGATGGACGTACACACTGATGTGTGTTTCCCCCAGTCTCCCTGACCTATCCACTCTGACCCTAGAGAGAGCCCATGGATGGAATTATCTGTTGGTCAGGAGAGAGAGACCGCCTCTACTCTAACCTACCCCATCTCTCTCAGCCTTCCCCTTTCTTCCCTGTCTCTCTCCTGTCTTCCTTGAAACTTTCTCCCTGGCTTCCTCTTCCCATCTCTCTATCTGCCCCCTCTCTCTTTCTCATGTGTTGGATGGCCATGCTGTTAGTAGAAGAACGTAGCTGTCTTCCAATAGCGTATTGCCATTCTTTACATTATGATAGGCCCAATGGCTGCTTTGTGCTCAGCCTTCCCCCTAGAAACCAGCATCTACCAGAGAATGACATGCATTGTGACACCAGAGAGGAAGCAGCAGAGAGACGGGCCTCAGGGCAGGGTTATCAGATTTAGTCAACGTTGTCTTGTGTTGTTATTCACTCTGGGAAATAAAAGGTGCCAACTTTTCACCAATGTAAAATGTCATTAACTGCCGTAACTCTGACTGAGGGTTCAACTCCAGAGTACAAGGAAATGGTCAGAGCTGTAACATGTAGGCCTATGTGTGTAAATAGATGAAGAGGAGTCTGTACATAAGCGGTGAACATAAACATTCAATAAGAGCAGTGAACATCTACATACATGTTCTATAAGAATATCAACACACATTGAAAACGTACAATCACAGTGCTAGAATGGAACAGTAAAATTGTGATTTGCACACATTGGTAAAGCCTTATTTATAGTGAGATGAAGGCAGAGGCTTATCTTCTGGAAGTTATCTGGATGTTTTGTAGGCTAGGCTACATGAAGTGTTGGTTATTTCTATTGTTGGAAGTGACTCATTCATTGGGATGTTAATGTAATGAAATAATAGAGCAGATGGTGTTTGGGGTCTGCAACTCGTTGACTGAGAAGCAGCAGGTAATGTGGCCTTTGTAGTGAGGACAGGGGACAGGGCTTTTTCACATCTCAATAGAAATACAAACATAAGAAAGTACACACAACACCATCCATTGAAGTCCAATATATCAGGAGTGTTAAACCATTTTCCCCGCTTGCTGCATTCGGTCTTCATAAATTGAGAAAAAAAATGGTCCTCTATCCATCGCTTTTGCCATTTTTGATGCTCTCTGACTGTCTAGCTTTTATTTTGATGACTGTTAGCAAGCTGGACAGAGTAAAGAGACTATAAATGTAGGCTATTACCGTTTCTACACAGGTTCGATTTGGTTTTAGTAATTTTAATGTCGATTGAGATTGTTTTTCATAGAAAGAAAAAAAATACTCAAACCACCTGCAGGCCGATTGAATGGGCTCCGGCCCACGGGTCTTGAGTTTGACAGGTGCAATATACAGTTGAAGTTGGAAGTTTACATACACCTCAGCCAAATACATTTAAACTCAGTTTTTTCACAATTCCTGACATTTAATCCTAGTAAAAATGAGAAGAGAGAAGAGAATGATTTATTTCAGTTTTTATTTCTTTCATCACATTCCCAGTGGGCCAGAAGTTTACATACACTCAATTAGTATTTGGTAGCATTGCCTTTAAATTGTTTAACTTGGGTCAAACGTGTCGGGTAGCCTTCCACAAGCTTCCCACAATAAGTTGGGTGAATTTTGGCCCATTCCTCCTGACAGAGCTGGTGTAACTGAGTTAGGTTTCTAGGCCTCCTTGCTCCCACACGCTTTTTCAGTCTGCGCACAACTTTTTCTACGGGATTGAGGTCAGGGCTTTGTGATGGCCACTCCAATACCTTGACTTTGTTGTCCTTTAGCCATTTTGCCACAACTTTGGAAGTATGCTTGGGGTCATTGTCCATTTGGAAGACCCATTTGTGACCAAGCTTTAACTTCCTGACTTATGTCTTGAGATGTTGCTTCAATATATCCACATAATTTTCCTACCTCATGATGCCATCTATTTTGTGAAGTGCACCAGTCCCTCCTGCAGCAAAGCACCCCCACAACATGATGCAGCCACCCCCGTGCGTCATGGTTGGGATGGTGTTCTTCGGCTTGCAAGCCTCCCCCTTTTTCCTCCAAACATAACGATGGTCATTATGGCCAAACAGTTCTATTTTTGTTTCATCAGACCAGAGGACATTTCTCCAAAAAGTACGATCTTTGGTCCCGTGTGCAGTTGCAAACCGTAGTCTGGCTTTTTTATGGCGATTTTGGAGCAGTGGCTTCTTCCTTGTTGAGTGGCCTTTCAGGTTTTGTCGATATAGGACTTGTTTTTACTGTGGATATAGATACTTTTGTACCTGTTTCCTCCAGCATCTTCACAAGGTCCTTTGCTGTTGTTCTGGGATTGATTTGCACTTTTCGCATCAAAGTACTTTCATCTCTAGGAGACAGAACGCGTCTCCTTCCTGAGCGGTATGACGGCTGCGTGGTCCCATGGTGTTTATACTTGCGTACTATTGTTTGTACAGATGAACGTGGTACCTTCAGGTGTTTGGAAATTGCTCCCATGGATGAACCAGACTTGTGGAGGTCTACATTTTTTTGTCTGAGGTCTTGGCTGATTTCTTTTGATTTCCCCATGATGTCAAGCAAAGAGGCACTAAGTTTGAAGGTAGGCCTTGGAATACATCCACAGGTACACATCCAATTGATTCCAATTATGTCAATTAGCCTATCAGGAGCTTCTAAAGCCATGGCATCATTTTCTGGAATTTTCCAAGCTGTTTAAAGGCACAGTCAACTTAGTGTATGTAAACTTCTGACCCACTGGAATTGTGATACAGTGAATTATAAGTGAAGTAATCTGTCTGTAAACAATTAGATGTCCTAACCGACTTGCCAAAACTATAGTTTGTTTACAAGAAATTTGTGGAGTGGTTGAAAAACGAGTTTTAATGACACCAACCTAAGTGCATGTAAACTTCCGACTTCAACTGTACATATCACCAAGTTGCAAGTTAAAACTCCATCTACGAAATTTGGGTCAGTGGTAGGGGATCCAAGGTGCTGTCTAAAGAGCTGGGTTTTCAGTCTGTGCTCTGGCGGAACGACTCTGCTGGTCTGACCATGGTGGGGAGCTTCTTCCACCACTGAGGTGCCAGGACAGAGAAGAGATGGAGGTGCCAAGGAGCCAGAGGTGGCAGAACGGAGTGCTCAGTCCAGGGTGTAGATTATAACCATATCCACGGAGGTAGGGCAGAAGTAGAGAATGACAGTTTCATAAAGAGATACAACGTTCTTCATCGCCACCTACATACATACTATTCACTTTATAGAAAGGAACGTTTGGTATATCTAGCTCAAAAGGTTTAGGAGGAGATGGCTAGAATATTCTGAGGAGAATGGAAGATTCCATAGAGGGTTATGAATGTTGTTGCTGGTGGAGTTAGTGGAGGTTGACGTTGTTTGCTGCTGTTGCTCCTGCAGCTCCCCGTATCCCCATGGACAAACGCATCTTCACCACCACATACTCCCCGGGCTGTGTTTTCCTGAAGGCGGACGATCGGTCAGTACACACACACACGTAAACAAACGGGCAGGGGCGCAGCCATGGGTGGGCCTCGAAGGGCTAAGGCCTAGCCGGTGGGGAGCCAGGCCCAGCCAATCAGGATTCGTTTTTCACCACAAAAGGGCTTTATTACAGACAGAAATACTCAGTTTCATCAGCTGTCCGCGTGGCTGGTCTCAGACAATCCTGCAGGTGATAAGCTGGATGTGGAGTTCCTGGGCTGGCGTGGTTACACGTGGTCTCCGGTTGTGTGACTGTTTGGACATACTGCCAAATTCTCTGAAACGACTTATGGTAGAGAAGTTAACATTCAATTCTCTGGCAACAGCTCTGGTGGACATTCCTGCAGTCAACATGCCAATTGCACGCTCCCTCAAAATATGAAACATCTGTGGCATTGTGTTGTGTGACAAAATGCAAATTTTAAGAGTGGCCTTTTATTGTCCCAAGCACAAGGTGCACCTGTGTAATGATCATGCTGTTTAATCAGTTTCTTGATATGCCACACCTTTCAGGCGGATGGATTATCTTGGCAAATGAGAAATGCTCACTAAAAAGGATATAAACACATTTGTGCACAACATTTGCGAGAAATAAGCTTTATGTGCATATGGAACATTTCTGGAATCTTTTATTTCACCTCAAGAAACATGGGAACAACACTTTCTGACACGTTGCTTTTATATTTTTGTTCAGTATAGTTACAATCTCTATCTCTCTCTACCTCTATTTCTTGCTCCTTGACCCCCTCTCTCTCCTTCCTTCACTCTGTGTAGTGTTGAAGTATGTGGGCCAGTCTCCGTTTGAGCACTCCCCAGTGCGTTTTTGTTGTCAAAACGGAGACTACGTCACCCTGGACACCAGCTGGTTCAGCTACATAAACCCCTGGAGCCGCAAGGTCGCCTTCATCATCGGACGACACAAAGTCAGGATGTGAGTGTACCTCTCTCTCGCTCTCTTTCTCTCTCTCTGACCCTGTGTGTCTCTGTGTAGGGGCCCTCTGAATGAGGATGTGTTTGCTGCTCGGAGTAAAGAGGACCTGCCAATCATCCACAAAGAGATTAAAAACCTGCAGGCCAAGAAATACAAGCTCTTCCTGTAAGAACACACAAACACCATGGCCCCTATATTGCTACCAGTTTATTCCTCTCAGTCTGGAACGTGTGTAAATGTGTGTCTCGTTCTCTGTTCAGCCGGTCCATAATAATGGCTCCAGTGGTTATGGCAGTCTGGGCAGTAACGGTTCCCATGAGCACTACATCAGTGTGAATTCCTCTTGCGACAGCAATGGCAACCTGTGGGAGGATTCACACCTTGAACCGGTGAGACAATACAGCACCAGTACACCCTGTTACAATACTATTCCTGTTACCTAGATACTAGTTTGTGTCTCTTTTTACTGCTTCGAGAGTCATGATTCGTTTGATCTGCTGCAGCAATATATTTTACAGCAGGATAAGTACGTGCTCCTCCGGCTCAGCGGATCTAGAGCCTTGCTCCGACCAGCAACTGTCTATCATGTGCATGAGGGAAAACAGATCAGGCTGCATGCACCTTAGAGAAGAAAATACATGTTTAGAACTGATAACTGATCGCACGGTGCAAGAATGAATGTAATTAATTATTGAATGTTGTGATGGGTATGAGAATAAAGGCCTAAACACAATATCATTTGCGAACTGCAGCCTTCCAAACAGTTCGTGTTTGTTGAGCAGAGGCTGTGTATGTTCTGGTTCTACTCAACAAACTCGAGAATTAATCGTTTGGAAGGCTGCAGTTCGCAAACAATATTGTGCTCAGCACATTGAACTCTCAGCCCATTGAACTCTCAGCCCATTGAACTCTCAGCCCATTGCACTCTCAGCCCATTGAACTCTCAGCCCATTGAACTCTCAGCCCATTGCACTCTCTGCCCATTGCACTCTCAGCCCATTGAACTCTCAGCCCATTGCACTCTCAGCCCATTGCACTCTCAGCCCATTGCACTCTCAGCCCATTGCACTCTCAGCCCATTGAACTCACAGCCCATTGCACTCTCAGCCCATTGAACTCTCAGCCCATTTAACTCTCAGCCCATTGCACTCTCAGCCCATTGAACTCTCAGCCCATTGAACTCTCAGCCCATTGAACTCTCAGCCCATTGAACTCTCAGCCCATTGAACTCTCAGCCCATTGAACTCTCAGCCCATTTCACTCTCAGCCCATTTCACTCTCAGCCCATTGAACTCTCAGCCCATTGAACTCTCAGCCCATTGCACTCTCAGCCCATTGCACTCTCAGCCCATTGCACTCTCAGCCCATTGAACTCTCAGCCCATTGAACTCTCAGCCCATTGCACTCGTACCAGTATACGGGTTGAAACTGGCAGATTTGGGCACTAATAAGCGAGTAGTGGCTGTACAGTAACAGACTATACATGACATCAGAGCTCTGGATCTGCGCTTCACAGCGCTGTATGGGTTTTGACTGACACGTTCTAAACTTGAGCACCGCGCGCGACAGGAAGTTACCCCCGTCCCTGAGCAACTTTTGCAAATGTTTTCTTGTCTGGGTGAGGGAAATGCTGTAAATTAAGATGACTCTATGTATTTTTAAAGATGAAACGTTGAGGTTTATAGTAAATATCGCTTTGTTGTCATAAAAGCAAGCCAAAATCATAAAACTGACGTCATATACAGTGTCAACGTTTATGATCACTATGTTTGATGTACAGTTAGAAGATGACATGGCGTTATACCCTGGGTTGTTCTGAACAGAATGAGCCTGTTTGTCTATGTGAAGAAGATTTGCCCCGGCACACGCACCTGAATGCATGACACTGTTTCTCTGAGTTACCTTGTGAAAGCCGACCGCTGTAAGATCGTATTTTATGACTTAGCTAGTCATGTTGGCAATAGAACAAGCTTTCATATGATGCCCACATGACCCAGATTGCGATTTATAATGAGCCGTTTTTGGATTGCATGAAACAGCAACAGTAACTGTGTGATGGCATGGATTCAGAATTGTGTTCCAAACTAAACAGCTAGAAGTGTGCTTGTTTCAGTTCCTCAACGGCACAGCTAGGAGAGCTAAAAAAGGTACCTAATAGTTGAAGACTCTTCTTTAAGTCATAAAAGTGCATTGAAATGACTTAGGAAGTGTGCACACTATGGGGAGGTGTGTGGCCACTTGAAGACACCAGTTAGTCCTCTCACTCAGACCCTTGTCATTTGTTTCTCTTTTGTTGCACCTTCCCAACATTTTCCAGGATTATTCTTATCATGTTAATGAATGTACTCAGAGTATTTTCAGATTTCGTTATCAACAAATGCCGTAACAGTAGAGTAAATGTGTAATGCACATAATGGCAACGGTGTAATGTTTAGATTCAGTGTTGTCAGGGGAACTGTTGTGTACTCACATTTAGTCTAACAATTTCCCCATTATCTCCAAACTGTTCCCTTTTAATTGCTACCATGGTTATGCATTTTCATATTCCTTCTGTAAGTAACATTTCAATTTAGCCCTATCCCTAGATGCCAATTCCCACGACTGTAAAGGGTTAAATGCTTATCACCCTCACGGCTGTCAAGCAATGCATTCCGCCAAGAGTCGTTCACGATCTAGCCTGGTTGCAGCCACAACTGGAGCTCGTTTCAAATGTTTCAAGAAATAAACGTATTTGTATGCCAAAAAAATCAACAAATGTACATTGTTTTAAATCACATTTTTACAAGTCAGTCACAAATGGCAGGTTCAATAAGCTCCCTGTATGCCAATGGTGAACGAGAAGCTAGTAAAATCATGACTCTTTCGATTTGTGTGGTGTGTGTATGACCATGCAGCAGATCTGTGCTGATGTGAAGAGTTGGGGCCAACAGGCATACTTGGAATCCAGCCACATACTCACCCCCTTTGGGAAATCTGCCACAGGTACGATAATGCTCAGACCCTGATCCAACAGTTACCAATACTGGTCCTGGGGAAGCAAAGGCTGTGCAGGCTGTTGTACCAGCCTAGCACTAACACACCTCATTTAGCTAATCAATTAATCATCTAGCTGTTCAGTAGTTAAATTCTGGCTTACCTTTGACCCCTTTGTGATGTCACACAGCGCCCTTCCCCCACACCAGGGCTGGGGTCAGAGGGCATGAGGAGACCAGGAAGCAAACGCATATTCCGTGCCATCAGCAGATCAACTCCGTGGACAGCATCATCAGGTGGGTGGATCCTCTGACTGACAGCAGAGGGTGACGGTGTCACTGTGATGGTACATGTATTTTATCTGCAATCAATGTTTCAGTGAGGATCCGAATAAAGTGTGTGTTTGTAGGTATCTGGAGGGCTGTGGTCCACACTTGAAGTGTAAGAGCAAGTCTCGCTCCATCGGCACATCTTCCTCCTCCTCCTCTACCTCAGAGGATGACACACCCACCACTGACCCACACACTGCCCAGGCCAGCTCCGACGCTGAGTTACACAAACACACACAGCTCAGACCATCTCTGATGGAAATATATATATATACACACACACACACGCACGCACGCACGCACGCACGCACTCTCACACACACACACACACACACACACACACACACACACACACACACACACACACACACACACACACACACACACACACACACACACACACACACACACACACACAGCTTTCTGATGTTTTGTCTGTCTGTATGTGTAGTTGTGGTGCTGGACAATCAGGTGTCGCTGGGCTCTACAGCAGCAGCTATGGTGAGAGCTCCTCTCACAGACATCGCTCTGTCTACAAAGGCTATGAGTTTAGTGTCAGTCACCAGCTAGTGCTCCTACAGCAGCACTATAGTGCATGTTCCCCAGCCAGCGTCAGGTACGGACACACAATCACATTCTACCCTTTTATTTGTAATGACAAAACAAACAAAAAATATATCTTCTTTATGCCCTGCCCTCCAGAGGTGACAGTCCTAGAGGATGCACCAATGGGCAGCAAGCCTGCTGACCCCACTCCTGCTCGCGCTGCCCCTAGCCCCACCCCTAGCTCTTCTGCCGAGGAGCTGCAATTGGTGGGTCTGACCAAGGAGGTCCTTTCAGCTCACACTCAGAATGAGGCGCAGGAGTATGTGGATCGCATCCTCCACAGTCCCTATAGCTCCTATCTACAGCAAGACAACAGCTCCGGGGTTCACCCTCACCACCCAGGCCAATTTGTGTGTAGAGGACTGTTATCACACATGCTATGGAGCAGGGTGACTTGTGTCAACCACCAAGCTGGAGGCCTGTGGCATTGCTTTGTTAGGATGATGAGGTTTTCTTCCAGATAGATGTGCTGTATTTGTGATTACTATTCTACTGTTCTCTCTCCTCCCTCCCTTCAGGTGACTACGTGATGCAACCGGTGACTGCAGCCGTGTTGAACCGCACTCGGACAGGGAAGCCAATGTGGAAGGACCACCAGAGGGCAGGCTGGGCTCACGGATGGTAGCCCAACAAGGCATGGGAGACAAGGTAACCAGAGGCAATTAAGCACAGCTGACACTACTAATGATATATTCTCCTTCCCCTATAAGAGATAGTATGGAACCAGCAAGTGGGGGAACAATCTCTGGAAGATGGCCACCGAGACAGAGGAGCTATCTAGGAAGAACCATTAAGACGGTGACAATGTCGTGACTTTTTATGGTAGTTTAAAGACAATCGTATTGTGTTCCTGTTTTGCTCTGGAGAAGAAGACATATGTTTTTTTCCTTTGGAGAGTTTTCATTGATTATGTTGGAGTGTTTGTGTTGACCAAATGCCCTCAATATAGAACTTTGTTCAATCAAGAAAACCTACTCCTGACTCGTTTGTTCCACCTTCCCGCTTTAGAGTGACGCCCAATTACTTGGTCCGCTCACACCTAATAAACACAAGCGTCCCAAACCCAAAACTTCGTCTGACAGCTACGCCTCTCACCCAAGCCCCCTCTTGCCCTCCCCCGCCCCTACTCCGCCTGGCCCTCCTCTGAATCCTCTAACCCCCTTCGCCAGTTTGGGCTGCCCCATCCTCCTATATCCCCTCCACAAGCCCCCATGGGTACCCTCCAGACCCCCTACTTCACTATGCTGAGAAGCCAGCCAGGGGTGGACCAAGTGGGGAAACAGCAGCAGGCATGGGTGGGCCCCATGGTGCTTCAACCAGACCAGAACCCAAACTCAAACCCACAGAACTTTCAGCAGAACCTACAACAGAATGTTCAGCAGAACCTCCTGCATAACTTTCAGTTTATGCAGTCCATTCAGAACATGCAGACCCCAGTCTATGCAGTCTGTCCAGGTGCAGTCCATCCAGTCCAACATTCCCAGACAGAACTTTCAGTCCATTCAGATCCAGAACATTCAGGGCTTCCACAACACACAGCCCATGGCCCCATCCCAGGGGTTGAACCCTTACATGGCTCCAATGATGGCTGTGATTCTACCCAACTTACCCTTCAGGCTACCCTACCAATTACCCCTCCTACCCTCCAGGCTACCCCACCATGTACCACCCCACCACACCCTCTCTGCTACCCCAGGCCCCCTTTATCATGTCAGGCTTCGGCCCTGGTCTAGGCCCCTTCGCCCAGCCTCAGCCTAGTTCCCAGCCCCAGAAGCCACCAGGCCAGCTATACTGCTCCCCCAGACCGAGCTCCTCAGTGGGGGAGGAGGTGGCTGGGCCCCCGGCTCTGTTTACATTTACATTTACATTTAAGTCATTTAGCAGACGCTCTTATCCAGAGCGACTTACAAATTGGTGCATTCACCTTATGACATCCAGTGGAACAGCCACTTTACAATAGTGCATCTAAATCTTTTAAGGGGGGGGGGGGGGGGGGCAGAAGGATTGCTTTATCCTATCCTAGGTATTCCTTGAAGAGGTGGGGTTTCAGGTGTCTCCGGAAGGTGGTGATTGACTCCGCTGTCCTGGCGTCGTGAGGGAGTTTGTTCCACCATTGGGGTGCCAGAGCAGCGAACAGTTTTGACTGGGCTGAGCGGGAACTGTACTTCCTCAGTGGTAGGAAGTCCAACTCTCGCTCCAGTTCTGCACTGCAACTCAACCTGCTGCAGGAGGCCCAAACCCAGCGAGAGTCAGAGCAGCACTGGATAGACCCATTTGTTATTAGAATAGAACATCACAACCCAGCCCGCCTGAGGGGAAAACCTGTGGTTACCTAGGTTACCCCATTGGCTCACAGCAAATACTTGGCCTTTTTCAAACACAATTTTATTTTTGTCTGCTTGTTTTAGTCAATTACAAAATTACACACGCCCGTGCCGAGAGCCTGCACGACGCGCACACCAAGGGGGTGAGTCAACTCTGAGCTCTCACCTTTTACGCTGTGTGTTTCTCATTTGGAGACTTGGCTCTTCCTGTCTCCTTTCCTTTTCCTCTTCACTGCTGATTTGACAATCCAGCAGAAGGTGAAAGCAGTGGAAAGTTAAAAACCTTTATTTCACCAATCAGTGGTCATGAAGGAGAGACCAGACTTCATCTTTTTTTTCAGATTTAACATTCAATGGAACACTGTTACAAAACAGTAGGTGGTAACACAACTATTCATGCCACTCTCCCTCATCAGATTGATGCACCCTGTGAATCAGGTAACCATGACGCACGCCCAGGCTACGTCAAGTGAGCTGTTGGACCTGCTATTGCAGGAGGATGGCAGGTTAGGTACCGGCTCTAACGCCTCTGTGTCCGGCTTTGGAGTGGCTGGCTCTCTAAGCTCTGGCTCCAACGGAGCATCCACCTCACACACAGGTATGCATAGATACACACTGGTACAGCACAAACACACACACACACATCCCCTTAGAGTGCTGATGCCCAGTGCTCTCTCACCATCCCCCAGGAAGCAGTAACAGCAGTAAGTACTTTGCCAGTAACGACTCGTCAGACACGTCTCGTAAAGCCAGCAAGAACCAAGAGGCCCAGCAGGATCACGCACAACTCACGCCTTCAACATGCGTGTCGAGAACTCCCTGTGGCGCATGATCCAGCACATGCCAGAACCTGTGAAGATGACCTACCAGATCCATCCCAGGTACCACAACTCAAGCACTCTAGAATCCAATGCTAGAACCCAAACTCTACTCTATAGAACCCTGCTCTAGAAGGTAACGCTAGCACCTAATATTAGTACCCAGCTCTAGAACGTAACGCTAGAACGTAATATTAGTACCCAGCTCTAGAATGTAACGCTAGCACCTAATATTAGTACCCAGCTCTAGAATGTAACGCTAGCACCTAATATTAGTACCCAGCTCTAGAACGTAACGCTAGAACCTATTATTAGAGCGCTGCTCTAGAATGGAACACTACAACCTATTATTAGAGCCCTGCTCTAGAGTGGAACACTAGAACCTATTATTAGAGCCCTGCTCTAGAGTGGAACACTAGAACCTATTATTAGAGCCCTGCTCTAGAGTGGAACACTAGAACCTATTAGTAGAGCCCTGCTCTAGAGTGGAACACTAGAACCTATTATTAGAGCCCTGCTCTAGAGTGGAACACTAGAACCTATTATTAGAGCCCTGCTCTAGAATGGAACACTAGAACCTATTATTAGAGCCCTGCTCTAGAGTGGAACACTAGAACCTATTAGAGCCCTGCTCTAGAGTGGAACACTAGAACCTATTATTAGAACCCTGCTCTAGAGTGGAACACTAGAACCTATTATTAGAGCCCTGCTCTAGAGTGGGACACTAGAACCTATTATTAAAGCCCTGCCCTAGAGTGGAACACTAGAACCTATTATTAGAGCCCTGCTCTAGAATGGAACACTAGAACCTATTAGAGCCCTGCTCTAGAGTGGAACACTAGAACCTATTATTAGAACCCTGCTCTAGAGTGGAACACTAGAACCTATTATTAGAGCCCTGCTCTAGAGTGGGACACTAGAACCTATTATTAGAGCCCTGCTCTAGAGTGGAACACTAGAACCTATTATTATAGCCCTGCTCTAGAATGGAACACTAGAACCTATTAGAGCCCTGCTCTAGAATGGAACACTAGAACCTATTATTAGATAGAGCCCTGCTCTAGAAGGGAACACTCGAACCTATTGTTAGAGCTCTGCTCTAGAATGGAACACTAGAACTTAATATTAGAACAAATGCTCTAGAACCCAGACAGCTGGTATACCTACCCTCCTAGCGTACTGATATGCTAGTTACCCTGCAGGGACCAGGCAGAGGTGCTGGCTGAGGACAAGGAGAAGCTACGTCTGCTGCAGCCTCTACAGCCCTGGTTCACCCAGGAACAGAGAGAGGAGCTGGCTGAAGTCCAACCCTGGATCCAACAACACACAGTCCCTCAGATGATAGACACACAGGTGGGGAGGGCTCACGTACACACATACACACACAGACACATAGATTTAGGTGCATGCTAACTCTCTCGCTCTCTCTCTGTCTGTGTGTCTCTCTCTGTCTCTCTCTCTCTCTCTCTCTCTCTGTGTGTGTTTCTCTCTCTCTCTCTCTCTCTCTCTCTCTCTCTCTCTCTCTCTCTCTCTCTCTGTCTCTGTCTCTGTCTCTGTCTCTCTCTGTCTCTCAGGGCTGTGTGAACTGTAGTGCAAGAACAGGGATTCACCCACAGGATCCAGAGAGCTCGTCCCCTTTGAATGCCCTCAGCAGGATTCTAGTCCCGCCCCTGACACCCCATCTAGGAAATGCAAACCTGCCAAGCAGGGACACTTAACTCCGCCCACCAAATATCTCTACTGACCCATTACTAGGAGCTCAGAGAGGCTTTCTCTCAGTGCCCTAGAACAGTGTTTTTGCCCTAGCACTACACAGATGATTCAAATAATCAACTAATCATCAAACGTTGATTATTTGAATCAGCTGTGTAGTGCTAGGGCAAAAACCAAAACCCGGGTTGCCAGGTCAAGCTGAAAATTTCTAAGGCCTGAAAAGCCCAAATAGTTTTGGCCGCAGCAAGAGTTGCCACATTTATCCAATAAACCCATTTTCCTTAATGCTGTCATGACGTTGGCAGTGGGGGTAGGTTTATGACA
This sequence comes from Salvelinus fontinalis, assembly GCF_029448725.1. Lineage (NCBI taxonomy): Eukaryota > Metazoa > Chordata > Actinopteri > Salmoniformes > Salmonidae > Salvelinus > Salvelinus fontinalis. The sequence continues at coordinate 43,873,168 of NC_074682.1, forward strand.
GTCATAAATACCTCTTTCCCCCTTTTTCTCTCTCCCTACTATAACTGATGTGACATAAGGAAACCCATGGGTTAACATAGAGATTCTGCGTAACATCAGAAGTTGGGGGAAATGAACTATATTCTGGTAGTCCGACCAACTGAACATATGCGGGGGTACTTAAGGTATATTATGTCAGTTCGGTTGCCCTCTGACACATTCTCATCAATGATAGAATGACATAAACTCTACTGTGGAAAGTCTAAACGTCAGAGGTATCGGATTCACATGGAATTGTTGTTTAATTCAAATGTTTGAATATGACATTATTTGTGAAGCGGTGAAATGTAATTTTAGCTTCCAAATGAGAGATCTGTGCTTTCATAAGTTTTCCTCTGCTCACAGTGGTCCGCCCCTGTGAAGAGGCATGGGTTATAAACTTTTCAGACACACCCCTCTCCCTCCACTATAAAAGCCAAGAACAAGAATATAACTTCCTGTTCCGGGTACACCAGGATGACGGTCCGGTGTCAGAATGGTTCAGATAATAACTACAGATGAAGCCAACATCAGCATGGACTTTGATTGTGAATGGTATGAACTTTGAACTCGTATTCACTACAGAAGTGATATCTCCTAGCCGTTGAGTTAGGAACAGCTAAACGCAGGTTAGGAAGGACAGTCCAAGTATCCCGTCTACTACACCAACGTTACTCCAACATATCCCGTGACTACCAGAGACATTCTTCAAAGGACAGAGGACTCGGGTTGGCGACACGGTCCATCTACCACCAACCTACTGAAGCGCAGCTCAGAGTAAATATGTATTGCATTTTCCTCTTCAAATGGGCGGTAATTTAGAATGCATAAGATACTGTATTTACGATAGTACAGCTCGCCTATGTTCAAGTCTCCCGCTCTTTCACTAGGACTCCCCCCTTCCCTTTGTGTAACAAGCTGTCATATCTATTCCGCCCGCTAGGGACGTTTTCTGTATGACGTAATTTGTGATCAAGTTATGATTTAATTGTATATGTGTGATTCTGTGTGATTAGTTAGGTATTTAGTAAATAAATAATTAAACCCAATTTTGTATTGCTGATTCAACTTGTTAGCCAGGATTCTTGCAGATAACCAAGGACTTACAACTTTCAGATGAGACTGAATAAAATGACGATTAATGTGACTTATGGATGTAAAATCTTACTAAATCTTTAAGAGTTTATTCGAAAGATAACAGCTCTATAAATATTCTTTCGTGGTGTCCCTCTCTAGTTAATTAACATTTACATGATTAGTTCAATCAGGTAATATTAATTACGGAGAAATTATTTTATAGAATAGCATGTCATAGCAATTAATCTGGCATAGTCAAAGACACGACAATGCTATCAAGCAAATCATGCAGGAATATCAATGTAATTTCTAACTATGTAAGTTAAGAAGCAAAATTTGGTTTTCCAACAAAGGATTAATTCTTGTGAGTTTAAGAATATGTCGCAAGATAAAAGATAATTTGCCCTTATTAAACTCTCCTGATCATTTTCCATCAAAGGATGTTGATTTAACCTTTTTTTGACTGCTATGATTAAACAATTAAGCCTTAGGAGGTGTGGTATATGGCCAATATACCTCGGCTGAGGACTGTTGTTAGGACACATCCCTTAGCCTTGGTATATTGGCCATATACCACAAACCCCTGAGGTACTTTATTGCTATTATATACTGCTTACCAACTTAATTAGAACAGTAAAAAGTAATTGTCATACCTGTGGTACACTGTCTGATATACCACGATTTTCAACTAATCAGCTTTCAGGGCTCAAACCACCCAGTTTATAATTGTAAATAAATCAATTTTGCGATTGTGCATAAGTATAGATAAATCCGACAGGAGAGTGAGTGATGAAAGTTGGACAGAGGATCTTGAAATCTCTGCGCAAGAAACCATTGGATGAACTTTGAAAAACAAATGTTTTTGAAAAACAAATGTTGGTGTCCCCAGGACTGAGTTTGGGAAAAGCTGCCCTAGAATCTCCAGACACAGATTAACACACATAGACAGATCTGAACAGATGCCTCAGAGGCTGTATTGGGCCGGAGGGCACAGAGGAATGGAGCATTCTGATTGGCACTTTCTGGCAGGTGAGAGACGGGTATTCTTATTGACAGATTTTGTTGGATTCCAATGGATCATTTGTACTCTCTCTCTCTGTCCCTCCCTCTCTCTCATTATAGACCCTGTGTATATTAATTTGGGAGTCTGTTCTGCAGGCTGTTTAGAACCTGGATGGCCCGATACCACTGGGAGATATCAAAAACACAGACTGAAATCTACTGATGTTATGGACACACACTCTGGGTGATACTGGCAGAGTGATTGTATGGACAGTTACAGCCCTAAGCCGACTCCCACTACAAATGAACTCTGCATTTCTGTCTAGCGAGCAAATGGATCTGACAAGCAGAAGGGCCTTATGTTGTGTGACATGTGACATGTGTATGGACACACACTGTGAGATACGGGGTGATGTTAGGGACACAGAAACCCTCAGTATGATACAGACAGTGACGGGGTGTTGAACTGCAGTACAGCGTCTGGGCTGTTCCCTGGATCCATGGACCAGCACAGGGACTCCAGAAGGCACAGTTGTGGACCTGGACCTAGAATGAACAGTTGCCATGACGTTCCACTGCTTCTGCTCCTTTCAATTTCTATTTTTGTGATTGTCGTTTATTGTGTCTCTACGATTCCAAAGGTTCCCTAGTACTCATTGTCCTAACCTCAACAAGCTGCAACCACAGCCAGGCTCACTTTATTGAATGAAATGTTATAAAGGCTTGATGTTGGTGTCTTTTGTATGTTTGTTGTGTGTGTCTTCTCTATGCGCTCATGTCCATAAGTGTCCTGTTTGTCTAGGTTTTGTACATTTTTTGGGGTACAGAACAATGTATTTTAGAAGAAAAAAACTGTATACAAAACAAAGCAATTTGTTTTGAATTGAGGGAGTTTTTGTGACAACTTGAAATGACTACATAAAAAGGATGACAACAATTTACTTTTTTTATGTAGCCCTTCTTACATTAGCTGATATCTCAAAGTGCTGTACAGAAACCCAGCCTAAAACCCCAAACAGCAAGCAATGCAGGTGTAGAAGCACGGTGGCTAGGAAAAACTCCCTAGAAAGGCCAAAACCTAGGAAGAAACCTAGAGAGGAACCAGGCTATGAAGGGTGGCCAGTCCTCGTCTGGCTGTGCCGGGTGGAGATTATAACAGAACATGGCCAAGATGTTCAAATGTTCATAAATGACCAGCATGGTCAAATAATAATAATCACAGTAGTTGTCGAGGGTGCAGCAAGTCAGCACCTCAGGAGTAAATGTCAGTTGTCTTTATTTTGGTAACCTTTCCTAGCTAATCTTCCTTCAAAGGTAGCTTTTAGTCCAACAGTCTCTAGGTCTCTATCTGGTTGTCACGCCCTGGCCTTAGTATTCTTTGTTTTCTTTATTATTTTAGTTAGGTCAGGGTGTGACATGGGGAATGTTTGTGTTTTGTTGGTTTTGGGTGATTCTATGGTAAAGGGGTTGTTGGGTGTAGGATATGGGTTTGTGTTGAGTACATGTGTCTAGCGTTGTCTATGTATGTTTAGTTGTCTAGGAGAGTCTATGGTTACCTGAATGAGTTCCCAATTAGAGACAGCTGATTTCGGTTGTCTCTGATTGGGAGCCTTATTTAGGGTAGCCATAGGCTTTCATTTGTTGTGAGTAGTTGTCTATGTGATACGTTTGTAGCCAGTGTGTGCACATCGTTGTTTAGCTTCACGATCGTTTTCTTGTTTTGTTTAGTTCATAAGTGTGTTTGTTTCGTTTGCCTTCTTCACCAATAAAAGGAGATGGCTTATTTTCCTAAAGCTGCGTTTTGGTCCGTCAATCATCCACACGATCGTGACACTGGTCGTCTATCAACACACAATCACATACAGTACACAGTCCTGACACTGAGTTCTCGAGAGATTTCTCACTGAGGCACAATCAACACAAGCTGATCTCCAAACATACTGTTTTATTCATTATTGTACATACAACACTACACAGTCATGTTTATTACTCATATTCACTATTTCACTATGTACACCTGAGCTGTGCCTGAACACAACAGAATAAATACAAACTATGTATCGTGTGTGTCACTCCTAGACACAGTACTTCCAGAAGCACTCTGTAGTGGTTCTCTTTCTGTACTCTCTTCTGCTGCCCAGGAAACGAGGTTGAGGGCTCAGAGCTGGTGTTTCCAACAGCACCTGAGAGAGAGCGAGAGAAAGAAATGAAGTAGTAGAGAGAGTAAGTGAAAGGAACGAGAGTTGAGGAGAGCTTTGATACTTTGCTGAATGCTTAGTATGTGAAAGGTGCCTGTGTTCAATGAGATTGCTAGTTTGTTTTGGATGGACTGATCTCTCACCTCTCTCACGGCCTGGTCTGGGTTGAACACTGCTGATCTTAGATCTGTACAGAGACGAGTGGAAACAAAGACCTGGTTAGGTATATGTTTACCATTCTCTGTCTCTCTCTCATATACAGACTCACACTCACACATTTAGAGTGGAAACAAAGGCCTGGTTAGGTATATGTTTACATTCTATGTCTCTCTCTCATATACAGACTCACACATTTAGAGAAGACCATCAGACCCACCCTCACATCGTGCTGCTCACATCGTACACTTACACAAGGCTGACACCATAGACCCGCTCTCTTTTCTGATGTACAAACTGACACACAAACACTCAATGTCACTCACTGCCACGGCCAGGTGCACTGTGGAATCTGTAGGTGTGGTCAGAAAGGACCAGCTCCTCTGGACTCACCACCTGGTCCTCCTCTACAGACGCTATAAACATGACATAACGGGACTTAACATGACATATATACAACATGATATAACGTGTGTGTGTGCTTGCATGTGTGTGTCACTCACCTGTTCCGGTGTAGGACATCGCGTTAGAGTGTGAGACGGGGTGTGTGAGGAGGGGTCCAGCGGCGGTAAGCAGCAGAACACACGAAAGGAAACGCTTACACTGCATGTCTGTACTGGACCGTCTGTACTGCCTCCAAACTGTCTGTAGTACTGTCTACTGTCTGTACTGTCCTACAGGTGTCTGCCGGTAGCTGTTTCCCAGCCGTCTGTACTGCAACACAGAGTCTGTAGCTATATTTGTCTGTTGTGTTTAAAGCAACACTGTGGCAACACTGTGTCAGAACCAACTGTAGAGGATGCCGTTTCTATGCTACGTAGCTACTTTTTCTTCTTTCTCTCTTTCTCTTCTTTCTCTGTGGATCCCTGCAGGTCTCAATCAGGTGCTCTGCTCTGGATCCATACCCTGCCTTATATACCTCCCGCCTTCCCTCTCTCCTATCTTCTCTCAATCCATCTCCACTATTTCGGCCCTGAGTTGTAAATATTGCCCCGTACTGTCGGTGAGGCTGACAGGGAGGCCCAATAAACCAACCTCTCTCCCTCTCATTTCCATCTTTCTTTTTCACTATCTACCTCTCTCCTTCCCTCTTTTGGCATAGCGTGCGTCAGGGGTGACACATTTAACCAGCTTGTCCTGATGCCACCCTAATAAATCTGCACAGCGCAGGTGTGAGTGTATGTGTTAGTGTACACTGAGTGTATATGTGTTGGTGTGAGTGTCCATCGGTGACTGCCACTGCTGGTTCACGCCCCAAAATGGCCCCTGAATTTACTTCCCCGTTCACACACTCGTTTGTTTTACAATCATTGTATGGACCAAAAAATTAATTATCATTCAAAATCCTATTTTCCCTAACCCCAAACCCTAATTCTAACCCTAACCCTAATCCTAACCTTAACCCCAAACCCTAATTCTAACCCTAATCCTAATTGTAACCATAAACCTAACCCTCAAAATGTCCCCAATTGTCTGAATTGTCCTTGTTTTACTGGCCTTGATCCCCACAAGGATGGCTAAACCAAAACACACACATATAGCCTGTTCCAGGCCTCTCTCCCTCTCAACCTAAGTCCCCAGAACCAGGATTAGGACTTCCTGATCTATACCATAGTCATGTGCCTGTGCATTAGCCTGTTCTTTTGTCACCTCTCACTCTTCCTCTACCAATTCAATTCAAGGGGCTTGAAGGAAACATGTGCTAACATTGCCAAAGCAAGTGAGGTAGATAATATACAAAAGTGAAATAAACAATAAAAATTAACAGTAAACATTACACATACATAAGTTTCAAAACAATAAAGACATTACAAATGTCATATTATGTATATATACAGTGTTGTAACAATGTACAAATGGTTAAAGTACACAAGGGAAAATAAATAAGCATAAATATGGGTTGTATTTACAATGGTGTTTGTTCTTCACTGGTTTCCCTTTACTTGTGGCAACAGGTCACAAATCTTGCTGCTGTGACGGCACACTGTGGAATTTCACCCAGTAGATATGGGAGTTTATCAAAATTGGGTTTGTTTTCGAATTCTTTGTGGATCTGTGTAATCTGAGGGAAATATGTGTCTCTAATATGGTCATACATTGGGCAGGAGGTTAGGAAGTGCAGCTCAGTTTCCACCTCATTTTGTGGGCAGTGTGCACATAGCCTGTCTTCTCTTGAGAGCCGTGACTGCCTACGGCGGCCTTTCTCAATAGCAAGGCTATGCTCACTGAGTCTGTGCATAGTCAAAGCTTTCCTTAAATGTGGGTCAGTCACTGTGGTCAGGTATTCTGCCACTGTGTACTCTCTGTTTGGGGCCAAATAGCATTCTAGTTTGCTCTGTTTTTTTGTTAATTCTTTCCAATGTGTCAAGTAATTATATTATTGTTTTCTCATGATTTGCTTGGGTCTAATTGTGCTGCTGTCCTGGGGCTCTGTGGGGTGTGTTTGTGTTTGTGAACAGAGCCCCAGGACCAGCTTGCTTAGGGAACTCTTCTCCAGGTTCATCTCTCTGTAGGTGATGGCTTTGTTATGGAAGGTTTGGGAATCGCTTCATTTGGTGGTTGTAGCTCTACCTCTCATTCCATTTCCCTCTTTCTATCCCCCCCCCCCCCACTCACCCCCCACCCTCTCTCATTGTCACCTCAGAGGCTTCAGTAAATCATGTGTGTGATTCACAGCTCAGACCATCTCCACTCCGCAGAGCACTTCCGTGCCACGTCTCCTGTAAACTCTAATTGATGTGTGTGTTTGTGTGCATGTGTGTATATACATTTATGCATCGCATACCACCGGCAGGGCTGCATCTCTAGTAAATGGGTTGGGATTTAAAGGCAGAATATCTCACCTTGTTAGACAGAAACACGATCACTTCATTGGCCATGGAACCCAGAGTGCGTCACTGACTGCTACAGCAGCTATAAAGGGGAGTCATTCATACAAGTATCTGCCATGGTAAATTTACACTCAGTTTCTCCTAAAGCAAAACACTCAGTTAAACACTGAAGGGAATTCTGAATAAAGAACATCTATTTTTCTCCTGTATCTTGTTAATATTGTGATAGATGTGCTACGTGCACCAATCAAATCTGTATGAATCTTAAAATTGGTTTGATGATTTATTTGTATTCATATTTATTATGGATCCCCATTAGTTCCTGCCAAGGCAGCACCTACTCTTCCTGGGGTCCATTAGTTCCTGTCAAGGCAGCACCTACTCTTCCTGGGGTCCATTTGTTCCTGTCAAGGCAGCACCTACTCTTCCTGGGGTCCATTAGTTCCTGTCAAGACAGCACCTACTCTTCCTGGGGTCCATTAGTTCCTGTCAAGGCAGCACCTACTCTTCCTGGGGTCCATTAGTTCCTGTCAAGGCAGCACCTACTCGTCCTGGGGTCCATTAGTTCCTGTCAAGGCAGCACCTACTCCTCCTGGGGTCCATTAGTTCCTGTCAAGGCAGCACCTACTCTTCCTGGGGTCCAGCAAAATGAAGGCAATTTATACAATTTTAAAAACATTACAATACATTCACAGACGGTGTGACCTCAGGCCCCTACTCAACCACTACCTCATATTTACAGTAAAAAAATCCATGTGTACATGTGTGTATAGTGCGTATACTATTGTGTGTGTGTATGCATGTGTCTGTGCCTATGTTTATGTTGCTTCATAGTCCCCGCTGTTCCATAAGGTGTTTTTTTATCTGTTTTTTAAATAACATTTTACTGCTTGCATGACTTACTTGATGTGGAATAGAGTTCCATGTAGTCATGGCTCTATTTAGTACTGTGCACCTTCTATTGTCTGTTCTGACTACCTCTTGTGGGCATGTCTTGTGGGGTATGCATGGGTGTCCGAGCTGTGCGCCAGTAGTTCAAACAGAAAGCTTGGTGCATTCAACATGTCAATACCTCTCATAAATACGAATTAATGTTTAATTTTTTTTTATTTTTTTTTATTTTATTTTTGTGTGTTTAATGTTTAATTTTTTTTTTTTTTTTTTCAGGCATACTTTGTTTGTAGAATTCACGAACAAGTGTATTTACATCAAATAAACACGGAGAGCAAAGAATAATGTGAGTATTTTAACATAAAATGCCTCTGTTGCAATAAGATGGAAGGACTGTTGACAGAGGAAAGTCTAGACAGAAAATAGAGTTGGGTAGAGTAGCTCTTTATTGTCCCAATAAGCTATTTGTTATGCAGACAAGGAGACATGATACAGGAGTGTCTAAACTTAACGGGTATAAGGAATTCAGTCCATTAACGATACAATACAATAGTAACATAAAGCATCAGAGTACACAAATAAAAACAGTTCATAATGTGCAATGCAATGGCTTATTTATTAGAAAATTACACTTGTATCACTTTATTTAACCTCTGTTTAGCCAGGTAAGTCATTGAAAACCAGTTATATTTTACAATGACGACCTAGTCAGTCAAAAGGTGACCGTACAATACACCAATATAGTCATGTGATGGCAGTATGATCACTCACAATAGGTTTTTATTATCAATTACTGTATATACTGTAGTTGTGAATGTGAAGCAGAGTAGGATGAAGATGCCCCTAGACACTGATCTATGGCCAGTTTTGTATTGTTCCCTCTTAATGGTTAATGTTGGGATTGTAGGTTGATCCTAGGTCTGTGTCTAAGGATAACTTATATCTGTAGCGTGTAATGCTGTCTGAAGAAGTCATGGCCTTTACTCCCCTCTAGAGGGTTCAGTGCTGCTGAAAGAACACAGGTACCTGCCTCATAGGGACTGGAGTTACCCTAACCATCTAACCTAATTTGTGAAAAACTCTGGGCTTTGGCAACCCTGTCATTTAAACCCTGTGCATCTTTGTAAATAAATACCTTCCCACAACGGCAATTTTTTGCAACCAATTCCATAATTGTAACAATATGAAGGTAATAGTATTGCTTTGTAACTGTTTAAAGGCGCCCACGTACTAGGTTCACTTTGCTCCTAGCAGAAGTCGGCTAGGTTAAGCAAATGTCTGTGCCTCACATACTCCCTTAAAAGACCTTCGCTTGAAAAACAAGAAAAAAGCACGAGACGCTGAAGCAACAACATAGCCAGTATACACTTCCTCAAAATAGTCAGAATTAATCGAAGATAAATCCAGAAATCTGTAATAAATTGACGTTTTGGCCGAGGAGGTCTTACTCGCGTGAAAAAATGTGCATGAAAACGAGTTGTCTCTCGTTGAATGACAACAAACACTTCTTTGAAGAATCCCTTCCATAGTTCCCACTCCTACTAGGAGTAGTACAGTTGACCAATCCCCGACAAAAGGGTATAGACTTCGACTACCGAACTTTGACTTGCCTCAAGAAAATGTTTTGTGTGCATGAACCTGCCGAACATCAAAACGAACAAAAACGTCACAACATTTCGTCATAATATATGCACAAACTGTTTCACCTGTGAAGCATACAGTAAGCTTTACAATCACATTGTGGTTATCAAATGTGAGTGAAGGGTCTAACTGTGGGTGAGAGGCTGGAGGTGGAATGTAGAGGTGGGACTAGTGGAGTAGAGTGGACATCCCTACAGTACACTGAAACACCAGTAGCAGAGGGCCTAGGGGTTGGTTTGGAATGCAACCTGTGTCTGTAGCGTCTGCCTCTGGACCAGCCAGCAGCAAGCTGACTCCCCTCTCATTTCCAATACACCTTCTCCATCTCTGAAAGAGAGAGAGAGAGAGACTATTGTAATAAATAAATAAACATATATATATAGTAAACTGAATGTAATATTTTGTACTGAGTGTACAAAACATTAAGAACACCTACTCTTTACATATGACATAGACTGACCAGGTGAATCCAGGTGAAAGCTGTGATCCCTTATTGATGTTACTTGTTCTATTCACATCAAAATAGTATAGATTTAGGGGAGGAGACGGGTTAAAGAAATATTTTTAGGAAGGTGTTCTTAATGTTTTGTACACTCAGTGTATTTAAAAAAAACTCAGTCAGGGTCTCAACTTACTGTTGTGTAAGTTCGAAAATGTGTTGTGCATCATCAGTTTTCCCCTTATTTTGTCAGTAACTAACAGTCGCTCAATTAGCCATGTCAGCTAACAATTTTTAGATTGGTAAATTAGTCTCGCCAGTTATCTAAACTTGTAGTAATCATGGCCGAATACCGAGCGAGCATACAGGGCACGTGCCCAGGGGCCCTGACCTCCAGGGGGCCCCCATTGATTTTGTTAGTCCCTCTCACTCAGATATCATTAACATGGCATAAGTCATGGCAAAATGAGTAGAATTGCAGGAAATTCGCTTTAAAACTGCTAAAATAATTATCTGCCCCACCGCAAAAATGAGTAGAATTGCATAAAGTGTGTTATGAAAAAAGAAAAGAAAAAGAAAGAAAGGCTAGAGCCGGCCCTGCGTACTTCATATGGATGAGAGACATGGAGGGTTTAAGTGTATGTGTGTGTGTGTGTGTGTGTGTGTGTGTGTGTGTGTGTGTGTGTGTGTGTGTGTGTGTGTGTGTGTGTGTGTGTGTGTGTGTGTGTGTGTGTGTGTGTGTGTGTGTGTGTGTGTGTGTGTGTGTTACCTTTGTCCAGGTCGATGACTTTGGGCAGGGTGGACATTTGAACCTTCTCCCTCAGCAGGTTGTTTTTGTAGTCTGAGAGACAGAAGAGAGTGGAGTGAATATATATATATACACACACACACACACACACACACACACACACACACACACACACACACACACACACACACACACACACACACACACACACACACACACACACACACACACACACACACACACACACCTAGTTTCTTCTCCTCCTGGTTGCACGTCTTGACTTCAGGAACGTCCATCTCAAACTCATTGGTGGCCATGTCGCCCCTGTTGGATCTATCACAGAGAGAGGAGTGAGTGTGTCAGTTAATGTGTCAGTGAGTGAGTCAGAGCGTGTGCATGTGTGCGTCCAAGTTTCTCACCTCAAAGATGTCTGTGGGTAAAACTCCGCTGAAACACAAAAACACAGTAAAGATGAAGACAGGCTGACTCAGACACACTGACAGAGAGAGAAAGCTGACAGACACAGAGACAATGTAAGTTAGTCAGGTTTTAGTACAGGAGCTCAGACCTTTAGTCTTGCGTCGGTGGGTAAAGATGATGATGATAAGCACAATGAAGGCCAGGAGGAGGAGCGTAGTCAGAATGTAGCCCAGGGGCAGCAGGAAATGATGTCGCTGATCGGGCAGGATGACGTTGATGACACGTGGTGCCTCAGCCTTGCTATCCTCTGAGGAACAGAGAGAGGATTGTTAACCAATGGCTCCCCCTGTCTGTGATACACCCAGACTATGATAAAAGTATATTCTGGCCACCAGGTGGGGCACTCTAGTCACTGTTGGAAGCTTCACTGGTGCTGCTCTGGTAAAGCGAGTGAACAACAACAGCAGCTAAATACATTGGATCATCTCCTGTACATCATAGACATAATAAATCATTAACCGACCTGTTTGCTATGTTCAGGCTTAGGGATATGTCCCCAAAAAATGTATTTAGTTTCTGTACGACTGTACTTGCTTTTGGGTATTTGTACAGATTTGATTTCAGACCGTTCTGGGGGGTGTTTATAGTGGCAACGTAGATGGTAGATCAGACTGTGAAATCATTGGCTAGGGCTAAGTCAATCTCACAGTTATTCAGTGGGTGTACGTGTGTGTACAGTATGTGTGTGTGTATGTATACGTGCATCTTTGTCTCTTTTGTCATGTCAATTGGGAACTCCAACGCCAAGATGTCATCCCTACCAGTGCCAAGCCGTGTTGTAACATTGTAAAAAATAATAATAATTATCCATGATAGTGGACAACAATTGGACAATCAACAATAGCTGTGTGCTGATCTACTGAGTGTTGAGAAGTAGAGCCACTACAACTGCTGGTTTCCTTTATGCTCGTAAAAAATGTGCAAGGCAAGAGGCAGCCGGGGAGCAGCTGCCCAGCGTGTCTGAGCCAAAACGAGTTCCAGACCTGAAGTCATACTGTGATTTACTTTTCCTGGCAGTAAAGACAGAGAGAGGGATGGAGGGAAGGAGAGAGAGTAATGGAAGGATGGACAGAGGGAAAGAGTGGGGGATTCAGTGGTTTCTGTACTGTAACTCTTCAAGCATGTTAGTCATAGTAGACTTAACACAGAGACGACCGTAAACAAAGGGATCTGATTCAGAACCATCTGTTTGTTTGGCCTTGGTCCATCTCCTGGGATCCTCCTCTGTGTGTGTGTGTGTGTGTGTGTGTGTGTGTGTGTGTGTGTGTGTGTGTGTGTGTGTGTGTGTGTGTGTGTGTGTGTGTGTGTGTGTGTGTGTGTGTGTGTGTGTGTGTGTGTGTGTGTGTGTGTGTGTGTGTGTGTGTGGTCTCAGACAGACCCTTCCACTCTCTGCCTGAACAACACTGAGAAGTGGGCCAAATGGGAGGGGGGAGAAGGGGGTAGCTGCAGCCTAATATGGTGACTGGAGTATGTTCGAGAGGGTGTGTCGAAAGGAAATGAGTGGAAAGGAGTTCAAAGGACTGGGTGTGTCGAAAGGAAAGGGCTGGGTGTATCGAAAGGAAAGGACTGGGTGTGTCGAAAGGAAAGGAGTAGGTGTGTCGAAAGGAAAGGACTGGCTGTGTCAAGGAAAGGAGTGGGTGTGTCGAAAGGAAAGGAGGAGGTGTGTCGAAAGGAAAGGAGTAGGTGTGTCAAGGAAAGGACTGGGTGTGTCGAAAGGAAAGGAGTAGGTGTGTCAAGGAAAGGACTGGGTGTGTCGAAAGGAAAGGAGTAGGTGTGTCGAAAGGAAAGGACTGGGTGTGTCGAAAGGAAATGAGTGGGTGTGTCAAGGAAAGGACTGGGTGTGTCAAAAGGAAAGGAGTGGGTGTGTCGAAAGGAAAGGAGTAGGTGTGTCGAAAGGAAAGGAGTGGGTGTGTCGAAAGGAAAGGAGTAGGTGTGTCGAAAGGAAAGGAGTGGGTGTGTCGAAAGGAAAGGAGTAGGTGTGTCGAAAGGAAAGATGTGGGTGTGTCGAAAGGAAAGGAGTGGGTGTGTCGAAAGGAAAGGAGTGGGTGTGTCGAAAGGAAAGGGGTAGGTGTGTCGAAAGGAAAGGGGTAGGTGTGTCGAAAGGAAAGGACTGGGTGTGTCGAAAGGAAAGGAGTGGGTGTGTCGAAAGGAAAGGAGTGGGTGTGTCGAAAGGAAAGGACTGGCTGTGTCAAGGAAAGGACTGGCTGTGTCAAGGAAAGGACTGGCTGTGTCGAAAGGAAAGGACTGGCTGTGTCGAAAGGAAAGGACTGGCTGTGTCGAAAGGAAAGGACTGGCTGTGTCAAGGAAAGGACTGGCTGTGTCGAAAGGAAAGAACTGGCTGTGTCGAAAGGAAAGGACTGGCTGTGTCAAGGAAAGGACTGGCTGTGTCGAAAGGAAAGGACTGGGTGTGTCGAAAGGAAAGGAGTAGGTGGGTCGAAAGGAAAGGAGTAGGTGGGTCGAAAGGAAAGGACTGGCTGTGTCGAAAGGAAAGGACTGGCTGTGTCGAAAGGAAAGGACTGGCTGTGTCAAGGAAAGGACTGGCTGTGTCGAAAGGAAAGGAGTAGGTGTGTCGAAAGGAAAGGAGTAGGTGGGTCGAAAGGAAAGGAGTGGGTGTGTCGAAAGGAAAGGAGTGGGTGTGTCGAAAGGAAAGGAGTAGGTGGGTCAAAAGGAAAGGAGTAGGTGGGTCGAAAGGAAAGGAGTAGGTGTGTCGAAAGGAAAGGAGTAGGTGTGTCGAAAGGAAAGGAGTAGGTGTGTCGAAAGGAAAGGAGTAGGTGTGTCGAAAGGAAAGGAGTGGGTGTGTCGAAAGGAAAGGACTGGGTGTGTCAAGGAAAGAACTGGCTGTGTCAAGGAAAGGAGTGGGTGTGTCGAAAGGAAAGGAGTGGGTGTGTCAAAAGCATTCTGCTATATGTTATACGGTTTTGATTGAGCATTGTTTTTGTTTTTTCACCAAGCAATTACCATACCGTGAAAGTTTAGAGTCATATTTTATTTTATTTTTACACGAATAATTGTAAATGTTCAGTTATAAAACTGCCAATTTTTTATTTTTTATTAAAAGTACTGATGATGGGTGTACTGTTGCCAGTATGCGTTGTATATGTGTGTGCTTACTGTGACTGTCACCCTTGATATTCACTTCCAGTTTAGATGGTTTGGATCACATGTGTCAAACTCATTCCACGGAGGGCCAAGTGTCAGCAGGTTTTCGCTCCTCCCTTGTGATTGGTGAATTAAGGTCACAAATTACTAAGGAACTCCCCTCACCTGGTTGTCTAGGTCTCAATTGAAAGGAAAACACAAAACCAACAGCAGCCACTAGGTTTGATGCCCCTGGTTTAGGTAGTCTTATTTATCCATCTTCCCATTCTGAATTCAGGCTGCGAGTGATTAAAAGTTCTAATTGTTGAATATCCTCACTCTGGCTGGATTCCAATAGGAAGTACACATCACTTTGCAAGTGTGCATAATGTGATTTGCAGGCCTGATGTGGCCTGTAAACCAGAAGTTTCCTAACACCATTGTTAGGGTATAACTAGGCCCTCAAAGAAAGTCCTTTTGATATACAGTATGTAGTCATAAAGACTTTAATTTAAAAGGCTAATAAGGCTGGTGGAACCATTCATAGAGGGTTCTAAGAATAACCCTTAAAAGATAAAAGGGTTCTTGGTAGAACTGTTCATAGAGAGTTCTAGGAAGAACCTTTAGGTGATAAAAGAGTTCTTGGTAGAACCATTTATAGAGGGTTCTATGAAGAACCCTACATAAAGGTTTCTAGGTAGAACCCTCTGCAAAGGGTTCTACCTAGCACCGAAACAGTTCTCCTATCGAGATAAACCGAGGAACCCTTCATTTTTGTAAGTGTGCACTCCTTTCGACACACCCACACGCCATATTAGGCTTTAGCTACCCATACTTGTAGAATCTCTCTCTCTAAATTCAATTCAATTCAAGGGCTTTATTGGCATGGGAAACATATGTTAACATTGCCAAAGCAAGTGGAATAGATAAAACAAAAGTGAAATAAACAAAACAAAAATACAGTAAACATTGCGCTCACAGAAGTTCCAAAAATATAAAGACATTTCAAATGTCATATTATGTCTATATACAGAGAGTTGTAGCAATGTCCAAATAGTTAAAGTACAAAAGGGAAAATAAATAAACATAAATATGGGTTGCATTTACATTGGTGTTTGTTCTTCACTGGTTGCCCTTTTCTTGTGGCAACAGGTCACAAATATTGCTGCTGTGATGGCACACTGTGGTATTTCACCCAGTAGATATGGGAGTTAATCAAAATCGGGTTTGTTTTCGAATTCTTTGTGGATCTGTGTAATTTGACGGAAATATGTGTCTCTAATATTGTTATACATTTGGCAGGAGGGTAGGAAGTGCAGCTCAGTTTCCACCTCATTTTGTGGGCAGTGTGCACATAGCCTGTCTTCTCTTGAGAACCACGACTGCCTACGGCGGCCTTTCTCAATAGCAAGGCTATGCTCACTGAGTCTGTGCATAGTCAAAGCTTTCCTTAAGCTTGGGTCAGTCACTGTGGTCAGGTATTCTGCCACTTGGTACTCTCTGTTTAGCGCCAAATAGCATTCTAGTTTGCTCTGTTTTTTTTGTTAATTCTTTCCAATGTGTCTAGTAATTATCTTTTTGTTTTCTCATGATTTGGTTGGGTCTAATTGTGCTGTTGTTCTGGGGCTCTGTGGGGTCTGTTTGTGTTTGTGAACAGAGCCACAGGACCAGCTTGCTTAGGGGACTCTTCTACAAGTTCAATCGCTTCCTTTTAGGTGGTTGAAGAATTTTAACAGCTCTTTTCTAGGTGCTGCTGTAGGCCCTCCTTGGTTGGTGACAGAAGCACCAGATCATCAGAAAACAGTAGACATTTGATATCAGATTCTACTAGGGCGAGGCCGGGTGCTGCGGACTGTTCTAGTACACTCGCAAATTGATATATTGATATATTGATATACTGTATATGTTGAAGAGGGTGTGGCTTAAGCTGCATCCCTGTCTCACCCCATGGCCCTGGGGAAAGAAATGTGTTTTTTTTAAAACCAATTTTGTGTACATGGATTTTATAATGTTGTATGTTTTTATCCCAACACCACTATCCATCAATTTGTATAGCAGACCCTCATGCAAAATTGAGTCAAAGGCTTTTTTGAAATCAATAAAGCATGAGAAGACTTTGCCTTTGATTTGGTTTGTTTGTTTGTCAATTAGGGTGTGCAGGGTGAATATGTGGTCTGTCGTATGGTAATTTGGTAAAAAGCCAATTTAACATTTGTTCAGTACATTGTTTTCACTGGGGAAATGTACGTGTGTGCTGTTAATGATAATGCAGAGGATTTCCCCAAGGTTGCTGTTGACGCATATCCCACGGTAGTTATTGGGGTCAATTTTGTCTCCACCTTTGTAGATTGGGGTGATCAGTCCTTGGTTCCAAATATTGGGGAAGATGCCAGAGCTAAGGATGATGTTAAAGAGTTTAATTATAGCCAATTAGAATTTGTTGTCTGTATATTTTATCATTTCATTGAGGATGCCATCAACACTACAGTCCTTTTTGGGTTGGAGGATTTGTATTTTGTCCTGTAACTCATTCAAGGTAATTGGAGAATCCAGTGGGTTCTGGTAGTCTTTAATAGTTGATTCTAAGATTTGTATTTTATCATGTTTATGTTTTTGCTGTTTGTTCTTTGTTATAGGGCCAAAAAGATTGGAGAAGTGGTTTACCCAGACATCTCCATTTTGGATAGATAACTCTTCATGTTGTTTGTTTAGTGTTTTCCTAATTTCCCAGAAGGGGAATTCTATGGATTCTTCAATTACATTGAGCTGATTTCTGACGTGCTGTTCCTTCTTTTTCCGTAGTGCATTTCTGTATTGTTTTAGTGATTCACCATAGTGAAGGCGTAGACTCAGGTTTTCTGGGTCTCTATGTTTTTGGTTGGACAGGTTTCTCAATTTCTTTCTTAGGTTTTTGCATTCTTCATTGAACCATTTGTCATTGCTGTTAACTTTCTTCGGTTATTTGTTTGAAATTTTATAGGGAAGCCGAGAGGTCAAATATACTGTTTAGATTTTCTACTGCCAAGTTTACACCTTCACTACTACAGCGGAATGTTTTGTCCAGGAAGTTGTCTAAAAGAGATTGAATTTGTTGTTGCCTATTTTTTTTTGTTTCTCTCTCTCATCAAGTGAAGTTCCTGTTCTTATTTATTTATGACCAAGTTTTATTTGTTTTGTCATTTTTTGAAGGGGGGGGACATGTCTTATATGGGCAGAAAGCTTAAATTCTTGTTAATCTAACTGCATTGTCCAATTTACAGTAGCTATTACAGTGAAACAATACCATACTATTGTTTGAGGAGAGTGCACAACAACAAAACACTTATCACAGCAACTGGTTGATACATTCACCTCTGAAGGTAAATAATGTACTTACATTCAGTAATCTTGCTCTGATTTGTCATCCTGAGTGTCCCAGAGATAAAATGTAGCATAGTTTAGATTGATCAAATCCATTTTTATATTCAAATGTAGGAACTGGGTTCTACAGTTTGAACCTCTGCTGTCTCTGATTTTTTTTAAATGTAATAGACCTCAGGAGGAATAATGTCCCATCCAGATGATTTGCCTTTGTTCATGCTATCCAATGCCCTTTTGAGGAGATCTACCTGATTCTGTCAATAAACAATGAAAAAGAGAGAGAAAGCAGGAGAATGAAAAAGAAAGAGGAAGGCAGGGGGGAGGAAGAGAGCATGAGGGAGAGAGAAAAGTGAATACATTTTGATGAGATGGAGGTAAACAAACTCTAGACGTAGGCAAAGTCAAGTTCAAATAAGTGCCTGTGGGAGCTCAGGATAGGTAGAGGAGAAAATCAGGAATGAGACAGCGATAAAGAGAGAGATAGAGGGAGAGAGAAAAATGCTCTAACTCCTTTAGAATGTCCGGTCTGGCCAAAGTCAACAGCAAGCCAGACACCCTGGGCAGAATCAGAGGGTACTACAGGCACAGAATCTACTAGTGTGTGTGTGTGTGTGTGTGTGTGTGTGTGTGTGTGTGTGTGTGTGTGTGTGTGTGTGTGTGTGTGTGTGTGTGTGTGTGTGTGTGTGTGTGTGTGTGTGTGTGTGTGTGTGTGTGTGTGTGTGTGTGTGTGTGTGTCAGTTTTGTCATGGATGGGAGGTGGGGTGTAGTAGGGGGTTTTGGGAATTGCTGAGAGTTCCGTTTTAAACATGTTATTCCACTGAGATTGGAGGAACTTTGAATTGAGAGAAAACACACACACACACCCAAACACAAATACTGTACACACACAGTCGTGGCTCCAAAGAACACAGATATTTCTCAACCACACTCAATGACTTTCCCACATTCTCCCATTAGTGGCTTCAGAATAGCACCCCCTCCCCGAACACACACACACACACACACACACACACACACACACACACACACACACACACACACACACACACACACACACACACACACACACACACACACACACACACACACACACACACACACACACACACACACACACACACACACCCTCTCTACATTTGCAGTGGTGGGTTGGCTGATTTCCAGACGTAAACACATAGTTATCTGCTGATCATGGACGGAGCAAAGAAAAAAAGGAGAAACAAAAGGAGGTAATAATGGGAATTAGAGAGAAAGGAAGAGAAAGGACGAGAAAGGGAGAGAGCATAGCTAACTGGCAGGGAGAGAGAGTCTGGTGGCAGAGTGAGCGGAATGGGACAGGGACTGTCTGAAGACAAAACCAGATCCTCAAAACTAACCTCAGACTACACCCCCCTCCCTGTCACACACACTCCATCTACCCTCCACATTTTCCCTCTTGAGAGTGGGGAGGGGGTGGCTGAATGCTGAGAGGTGGTGGAGTGGGTTTAGCAAGTTTTGGAGACTGGCGTGGGTGGGTTTGCTAGGTAAGGCGTGGGAGATTTGGAAGGCTGTCTTGGATGGGAGGAGAGGTAAGGAGGGGACAGGTTAGGGAGACTGGCCAGGGTGGGTTGGGGTAAGGAGGATTTGGAAGGCTGGGTTGGGTTGGGAGAGATGGGTGAAGAGGGGGAGGTGTCGTAAGGAGGGGTATGGGGGTGAGGAAGAGGGAGGAGGGTGGTTTAGAGGTCTGGCGCCGCACTAGCTGACAAGGCAGGAAGAGCTGCTCATAAAACAAATCTAATCCCCTAACTACGACTGGTTACTCCCCCTCTCTCCTTCTCTTTTCTCTCTCCCTGCTCCTCCTATACTCCCCCTCTCTCCTTCTCTTTTCTCTCTCCCTGCTCCTCCTATACTCCCCCTCTCTCCTTCTCTTTTCTCTCTCCCTGCTCCTCGTATACTCCCCCTCTCTCCTTCTCTTTTCTCTCTCCCTGCTCCTCCTATACTCCCCCTCTCTCCGTCTCTTTTCTCTCTCCCTGCTCCTCCTATACTCCCCCTCTCTCCTTATCTTTTCTCTCTCCCTGCTCCTCCTATACTCCCCCTCTCTCCTTCTCTTTTCTCTCTCCCTGCTCCTCCTATACTCCCCCTCTCTCCTTATCTTTTCTCTCTCCCTGCTCCTCCTATACTCCCCCTCTCTCCTTCCCTTTTCTCTCTCCCTGCTCCTCCTATACTCCCCCTCTCTCCTTCCCTTTTCTCTCTCCCTACTCCTCCTATACTCCCCCTCTCTCCTTCTCTTTTCTCTCTCCCTGCTCCTCCTATACTCCCCCTCTCTCCTTCTCTTTTCTCTCTCCCTGCTCCTCCTATACCCCCCCCTCTCCTTCTCTTTTCTCTCTCCCTGCTCCTCCTATACTCCCCCTCTCTCCTTCTCTTTTCTCTCTCCCTGCTCCTCCTATACTCCCCCTCTCTCCTTCTCTTTTCTCTCTCCCTGCTCCTCCTATACTCCCCCTCTCTCCTTCTCTTTTCTCTCTCCCTGCTCCTCCTATACTCCCCCTCTCTCCTTCTCTTTTATCTCTCCCTGCTCCTCCTATACTCCCCCTCTCTCCTTCTCTTTTCTCTCTCCCTGCTCCTCCTATACTCCCCCTCTCTCCTTCTCTTTTATCTCTCCCTGCTCCTCCTATACTCCCCCTCTCCTTCTCTTTTCTCTCTCCCTGCTCCTCCTATACTCCCCCTCTCTCCTTCTATTTTCTCTCTCCCTGCTCCTCCTATACTCCCCCTCTCTCCTTCTCTTTTCTCTCTCCCTGCTCCTCCCATACTCCCACTCTCCTTCTATGCGTCCCCCTCTTCCTCCTCCCCTCCCCCCTCTTAAAATGTGCTGTTTGGAAAAAAGGAAAAGCCAATGATGTTTGAGGACGATAGGGAAAAGGGGATAGGGGGGAGGAGAGCAAATGAAAGAGCAGCTGGGATTTCTCTCTAAGTTGTACATAAACACGTGTACGATTTCTACAGTGGTTAACTGGAGTGCAGTATAGTGTGTATCTGTGTGTACTGTATATTATGTATTATGTATGTCTGTGTGTCTGTGTGTGTACATGCAGTATCTCACCCTTGTCTTGGTTGGGCAGTGCTCTGGGGGCAACAGTAGCCCGAGGCTCAGGTGGTCCTACGGTGAGCTGAAACTGTCTTCTCTCATGAAGACCACAGTAGTGATGATGTAGGTGACAGGTGTACAGACCCTGATCTCCTGGCTGTGGGGCAGACAGCCAGATATCCCTGTTTTACCACTGTAACACTGTAGTTGCTATGATGTTACACAGTTGTTACATGTTGAGCACAGACAGATAGACAGACACGGGATGGTGTTATAGAGGACCTGCAGGGCAGAGATAGCCAGAGAGAAGTCTCCCTGTGAGAAGGACTCAGCGCTGATGTTCATCTTCCTCTGGAGGAACAGGGGTCCGTAGCTGCGCTGCTCCCCAGAGGCATACAGGTCTATCAGACGGTCTGCACGGTCGTGACGAACACCCGGAGGCTGCCGGTCCCAATGCACCACCTAAGACCAGATAAAGAAGGATTGGACAATACATTATAGTAAAAGAGACCATACATCCTTCTTTCCAACTACCCTTGAAGTAATCACTGGACTGACTTTACATGATTAATGAAATAAATGCTGGGAAAGCATGCACTACCTAAGATGGGATAGAGGGTTAAGATAGATATTAGCTGATCAAAGTGCCCAGGAAATATACATGATAAGACTGAGACTGAGAAGTATTTGAGATCATGTCATTAAGGAAGCCAGCTGTTCCAATCCTTCCATTGAGTTCCATTCACTTGGAGTTTAATTTGTCTTCCTGCCCAGATACATTCCTCCTAAATGACATCACTGTCCAATTCTTCCTCATCTCATTCTAGTGCTGTTTAAAAGCATTCATAACACACACACACACACACACACACACACACACACACAAACACACACACACACACACACACACACACACACACACACACACACACACACACACACACACACACACACACACACACACACACACACACACACACACACACACACACACACACACACACACACACACACACACACACACACACACACACACACACACACACACACACACACACACACACACACACCTGCTGTTCCTCCTCACCGCCATCTTCTGTCCACACAGAGCGGCGATTCACACACGGCAACACCACCGTGCTGCCTACCAACACCACAAACACAGCTTTCTGACCGTCCCAGAACCGCTGCTCCTTACGACCTGAAACCCACACAGATAGATCACAATACAACCACACGTTGAGAGAGGTTAGGACCACAATATGACCATATCATGACTATTTTCCCCTACTTGGGATAAGGCAGAACTTACGTGACTTGGTGACGTTGACCTGTATTCTGATCGTCTCATACAGGTGACAGTAGTGATGGTGCAGGTTACAGGAGTACAGGCCTCGGTCACTTATCGCAATGTCTAGAGAGAGTGGGAGAGAGAGAGAAAGAGAGAGGGAGAGAGAGAGAAAGAGAGGGAGAGAGAGAAAGAGAGAGGGAGAGAGAGAGAGAAAGATAAGGAGAAAGAGATGACCTCAAGTCACATTAAAAGAAACAGACAAATAGACAGAGACAGACAGCGCTCACCTCTGATGACGAGAGAGAAGTTTCCGTCGTTGAAAGCTGATAGGCTGAGGCTGACCCTCCCCTGGTTGTGTCCATTATAGATGCGCTGGTCTCCAGCAGAGAACATGTCTGCCACCCTCTCCATGGCATAGTCTGGCCCTGGGCGGTACAGGTCCCAGTGGACCACCCTCTGTCTGTCCTTCAGACTGTCCCTGGTCCACACCATGCGCCCGCTCACACACTGCAGTACCACCCTAGAGCCAGTGGGGGCGCTCACGTTGTAGCCCGCAACAACCACACTGCTGCTGTCAGACTGAGCCAACACTAAACGAAAGAAAGAAAGAAGCATGCACTTACAGTATTTGCATGACATAAACACACTCACAAACACGGTCAGATCTAATACACACACACTCAGACCTAACACATTAAAGTTGCACACATACTAAATATATACAAACACACACACTAGTCCGGTAAAACAGTGAGAGGCTACTCACCAGCAGTGATGAAAAAGGCCGCAGGGACTGTAACAGAAACATGAGAATCATCGTACTGTAATTACAAACACAGACGCTAGTCACACACACAAACACACACACACACACAACATGGGACTCTGGTTAAACACACACGTGCATGTAAAAACACACTCAGATACACACACCACAGGAGACTCAGGAAAAACCCACAGAAGCTACAGTAACATTACAGCAGTAGCATTCCAGCTAAAGAGACCCCATCAAATCCCAAGGTGTCATAGCCAGTCCAAAGCCAAAGGTCACTCAACATGCTGTTTCAATGCCACTGGATAACTTCAACCATTCGACACACTGGGGGAAAACCCTAGATCAAGTGTTCATGGGAACCTATTTTGGAACCCTTTGAAAAGGATGAAGTGTTCAGTTGAGGAACACATTCTGGTGGAAAATGGACGATGAGCAAGAGGCCGCTACACGCTGATTCAAGGTCAG
This sequence comes from Salvelinus fontinalis, assembly GCF_029448725.1. Classification (NCBI taxonomy): domain Eukaryota; kingdom Metazoa; phylum Chordata; class Actinopteri; order Salmoniformes; family Salmonidae; genus Salvelinus; species Salvelinus fontinalis. The sequence continues at coordinate 43,896,679 of NC_074682.1, forward strand.
TTTTGCAATTCCATCCCGAATGGGTTTATGGTTGGGATTTGGGGAGTATTAAAGTGATGCCAGATATGTGCCTATAAGGACAAAGCTATGAGCGAGGATGCTGCTCCAACTGACTTATAACATCCCTTTCTGGTTTCTGTCCAAGCTCTCCATCTGACCTGAGAGGACTTTGCCTCTGATTGGCTCATTCTGTCCAGAGCTCCACAAACACACATCTTGGCCCACCAATCACACTCAGAGAGAAGAAGTATAGGTAAAAACTATACACAGCTGTACCATAAAGAAAGAAAGAAAGACAGACAGACAGACAGACAGACAGACAGACAGACAGACAGACAGACAGAAAGAAAGAAAGAAAGAAAGAAAGAAAGAAAGAAAGAAAGAAAGAAAGAAAGAAAGAAAGAAAGAAAGAAAGAAGAGAGAAAGAAAGAAAGAAAGAAAGAAAGAAAGAAGAGAGATTAGGATCTGGGAAAAAATACTTGAATCAGTTATAGAACCCATTGCCCTTTATGGTTGTGAGGTCTGGGGTCCGCTCACCAACCAAGAATTCACAAAATGGGACAAACACCAAATTGAGACTCTGCATGCAGAATTCTGCAAGAATATCCTCCCTGTACAACGTAGAACACCAAATAATGAATGCAGAGCAGAATTAGGCCGATAGCCGCTAATTATCAAAATCCAGAAAAGAGCCTACAACCACCTAAAACCTTCCATAACAAAGCCATCACCTACAGAGAACCTGGAGAAGAGTCCCCTAATCAAGCTGGTCCTGGGGCTCTGTTCACAAACAGAAACAGACCCCACAGAGCCCCGGGACAGCAACACAATTAGACTCAACCAAATCATGAGAAAACAAAAAGATAATTACTTGACACTATGGAAAGAATTAAACAAAAAACAGAGCAAACTAGAATGCTATTTAGCCCTTAACAGAGAGTACACAGTGGCAGAATACCTGACCACTGTGACTGACCCAAACTTAAGGAAAGCTTTGACTATGTACAGACTCAGTGAGCATAGCCTTGCTATGCAGACCTGGCTCTCAAAAGAAGACAGGCTATGTGCACACTGCCCACAAAAACTGAGCTGCACTTCCTAACCTCCTGCCCAATGTATGACCATATTAGAGACACATATTTCCCTCAGATTACACAGATCCACAAAGAATTCGAAAACAAACCCAATTTTGATAAATTCCCATATCTACTGGGTGAAATACCACAGTGTGCCATCACAGCAGCAAGACTTGTGACCTGTTGCCACAAAAAAAGGTCAACCAGTGAAGAACAAACACCATTGTAAATACAATCCATATTTATGCTTATTTATTTTCCCTTTTGTACTTTAACCACTTGTATATTGCTACAACTCTGTATATAGACATAATATGACATTTGAAATGTCTTTATTCTTTTGGAACTTCTGTGAGTGTAATGTTCACTGTTGATTTGTATTGTTTATTTCACTTTTATATATTATCTACTTCACTTGCTTTGGCGATATTAACATATGTTTCCCATGCCAATAAAGCCCCTTGAATTTAATTTAATTGAATTGAGAGAGAGAGGGAGAGAGGGAGAAATAGATAAATGGGCAGAGAGAGAGGGTAGGAAAGAGTTGGGGAAAGCAGGTTAAAGGAGAGAGAAAGTAAAAGAGAGAGTGAGGGGTGATAAGAGGAGGACGTAAGGTGGCAGCTTTTTGCTCTGATGGAAGAGAGGTGAGGTGATGGGGTTGAGTATGAGTGGGGGTGGGGGTGGGAGAGAGTGGTGGAGGGTAAGCCTACGTAGCTGTGTGGGTGTTTAGTAAGAGAGGCGTAGAGGAATCAGCCCCACCAGACTAGAGCATGCAACTAACACCACAACTTTACCACACCGGAAAAACAGACCCTATAATACACACTGTCATTTACTCTTTGTAACTCCAGACCACAGAGACACCCAATGACAGAAACACACACATTGTATATTAGATACATAGTCAAACACATAATGTACTCCAACATATACCTGCATAGAGGCATGCAAGAGATCACATCCCCACCCATAGCCACCTGCAGCATCACCAGACCTGTTTCAAGGGCTAAGACACACACACACACACACACACACACACACACACACACACACACACACACACACACACACACACACACACACACACACACACACACACACACACACACACACACACACACACACACACACACACACACACACACACACACACACACATACAGTTGCATGCTCTAGTCTGAACAGCTGTGCCTTCCATTCTAGTGAATCAGTAAGTGAAGACTGTACTGGTCATCAACCAGTATCCAAACACACATCGCATAATACTCAACTGCTTTACAGTCCTCTGTTAAGAGAATCATAGGAGAGAAAAAAATAAGCACAGACCGACAGACAGACAGTTAGTTCATAGTTCTGTCTGGAAGCAGAGTTCTAGCAGCTGTTTTTTCTTTAGATGAGAAGTTCTGTCCAAACAACAACAGGGTAGGACTACCTCTGATCTGACATTTTGTGGGCATGAGAAAATGGGCCATCTACTTCAGCCTTTGAAATGTTGAGCTTTCCTTGCTGGTTGGCAACAGGACCCATACCCATGCGTGCACGTATACGCACTCACGCTCACACACGCATTCACAAATCTAGTGCTAAAACAGTGCATAACTGCTCAGACTCACTGTGTTGTGTGTTAGGTTAAACTGGGCGAGATCAAATGCATCATGACCCAAAATGAACACAATGTGTATAGGCTTGACAAAATTATAGTAGTCGAAAAGCTAATAAAATAACTGTGTAGTATTTCAAGTTGTGTTGGCTACTTACTTTGGACCAAAAGGAGGACTTGAATCACGTCCGGTATCTTCATCTCAAATCTCTGTTGTTTACAAAGGAGCAGGCACTTTTGTTGCCTACACCTATTGCCAGTCACACCTGAGAAAAACAACAACAATGTCCGCTCATCCGTCAGCTCAGTTGTTCCTCGGCCCACGAAACCAGCGACTGTCTGATGAGCTGTGTAAACTTTTCACTGCATTCAGCGACTGAACCAAACAACCTCAGTTAGTGAAACGAACAGACCCGAACTAACCCTCCTTGGTTTGTCTGCTGAACAAACTCTGACTTCTCCCGTTGCAGGCCAGGGCCACCTCCCTGCGCTGAAACCCAACTCCACCGGGCCTCCTCCACCTCCAGGCTGCACCCTCATGTTAATCCTCTTTATTCCTCTCATCCTATCTACTCAACTCTCACCATATTAGCAGTGATGGAAAAAGTACCCAATTCTCATACTTGAGTAAAAGTAAAGATACAGTATCTTAATAGAAAATGGTAAAAGTGAAAGTCACCCAGTAAAATACTACTAAAGTAAAAGTATGATCCTTTCAAATTGCGTATATTAAGCAAAGCAGGGGCACGCTCCAACATTCAGACATAATTTACAAACAAAGCATTTGTGTTTGTTGAGTCTGCCAGATCAGAGGCAGTAGGGATGACCAGGGATGTCCTCTTGATAATTGTGTGAATTAGACAATTTTCCTGTCCTGCGAAGCATTCAAAATGTAAAGTGTACCTTTGGCTGTCAGGGAAAATGTATGGAGTAAAAAGTACATTCTTAAATATAAATAGTAAAGTAAAGTACAGATACCCCCAAAAACTACTTAAGTAGGACTTTGAAGTATTTTTACTTAAGTAGTTTATACCAATTACTTCACTGAACTCAAACTGAACAGGAGTGGATACACAAAATGATGTCTGAGATAGGCCTATTGGCTGTAGTGTGTTTGGCTTTCATGCACTTGTGCTATGATTTTTCTTTTCATATTATGACTGTTGTCTTGCACAATACACACTTGTACTCTAGAAATCAGGGGTTCAACAAGGATTCTTCTAAGATCCTCAAAGTTCTTCAAAAAAGGTTAAAAGGTTAAAAGCCCCTAAAAGGTTATTCCAAGAACCCCATAGGAGGTGTGTTTCAGCGAGGAACCTCCTTAGTTAGTGGGGGTTCATGCAAGAACCTAATTGCCCAACTGAAACATTTTGATTTGAATTTGAAAGGACAGGTGCAGGCACTTAACTGAAAAACTGTAAATATATCCTCAATTTAACGTAAGGTTTTATGATGATACCAGCTATCTTCTTATATTTGCGCAAATCTTTCTAAAACAGAAAGTGGACACAATTCAGTGGATATCAATCAACAAAGAGGTAATATGTATGAATATGTATACTATACGAATATGTTGAAGTCTAGCTGTATTGGGTGTAGATGACTGAACTGCTCACTTTTGTGTCTGTAGGTATACAGAGGAGGAGGCGTACAAAGGTATGTCAATTGGTATTGGTATGTTATTGTAACGGCAGCCTTCCTCCTCTTCGTCTGAAGAGGAGGTGTAGCAGGGATCGGACCAAGACGCAGCGTAGTTTGTGCTCAACATATTTAATAAAGACGAATAAACGTGAACACTTACAAAACAAAATAACATGTGGCAAACCGATACAGCCCTATCTGGTGCAGAGAAAACACAAAGACAGGAAACAATCACCCACAAAATCCCAACACAAAACAAGCCACCTAAATATGATTCCCAATCAGAGACAACACAAAACACCTGCCTCTGATTGAGAACCATATTAGGCCAAACATAGAAACAGACAAACTAGACACACAACATAGAATGCCCACCCAGCTCACGTCCTGACCAACACTAAAACAAGTAAAACACACAAGAACTATGGTCAGAACGTGACAGTTATGGAGATCACATTTACCATCCTCCTCCCTTGCCTCTTCAATGAAAATCCTATAGGCCTCTACATTATGGACAAGGTATGTGTTTGAAAACCATTATCAAAACATTTTTTTTCCATTCACATTTACCACAAAAACCAAGGTATGAATACTGTCGTGTGCATCTTTTGTTACATTTTTATAATTAAAATGTTTTGGATTTACAGACTTCACCCTCCCTACAGCTCTGATGAATATAACAGGAAACGTGTTAGATCACCATGCACTGCAAAATCATTCTGGCTGTGGATACGGAGAACATCAACACGTTAACATCAACACACCAGAGGATAAACCCATTGGACTTGAGGCTCTGCTGGGAGTTTACCTCATATTTACATGTTTTAATTCTGCTTTGCCACTATAATCATAATAAGCACTGACAACTCAAATATTGTGTTAATGCTGTTATTGTTATGCGTATTATTAATAATAATAATGGGGGGGGGTGGGGGGGGGGTAGTTCAATTAACCCCAACAGGTTCTTCAAAAAGGTTATTCGAGGATCCATTAAAAGGGGTTCTTTGAAGAACTTATAGGGGTTCCCCCAATGTTTCAATTTGAAGAACCCCTAAAGGATACTCCAGGAACCTTTTCTTTTTACAGTGTGCTCTCAGCTGGCCTCTCTCTTTTTCTTTTCTTTGTTTTAGCTCTTGTGGAGTCCCAGGAAATTATAGACTAGAATAGCTTGTTGGACATTTTTGTTGTTGTTGCATTGTCTTATACTAATAGACTATTCGAAGAGGGATGCAAGCTTGCTCTTGTTTGCTGAATGTTAAATGCAGCAGCATAAACAACATGCGATGAGTTTGCCAGAAGAAAGAGAACACTGTATGATTGCGATAGGCTATAGCAGTTGTGCATTTAGACCCATAACCATTCAATATGCATGAAGAGAAGCTAAAAGTCGTCTGCATCTTATTCTAGTCCTATATTATTCAAGCATGTCATTACAATGATAAAGATAAGGACAACAAAACGGATTTAACTGTTGAGAGGAAGGAAGGAAGCAACAACATATAGAGAAAGAGGAATACCATTAGGGGAAATATTATCAAAAGTAATGCGTCAGCCTACTAATATAAAAATGTATTATATTTCCAAATTTAAATCAAATTCACCAGCCTATAATTATAAACTTGTCCTGCACCAGCATTGCATGTTCTCTCCCAGCTTCATGGTTTGAACGAGGTGCGTAATTCCAGTCCATATACAGTACAGTAATACAGTCCACACTCAAAAAGATGACTGGAGCTTGTTTCATTTCTTTCCCCAAGAGAGCATACATCTATGGGCTTTTATTATTTTCTGTGTGTGTAAGTGCGGTAACCTAAATAGCCTATCATAGGCCTATTTGGATAATGGCACAATCATTCAAGCTTTTTTGGGCTTGGGCTCATAAAATGTCTTTAATGTATGGCTCATTAGGCTCAGGTAACAACAGGCTTGAATGTTTATGCCGATCAAAGATCTAATCAAGCCTCCTGGGTGGCGCAGTGGTCTAGGGCACTGCGTCGCAGTGCTAACTGCGCCACCAGAGTCTCTGGGTTCGCCCCCAGGCTCTGTCGCAGCCGGCCGCGACCGGGAGGTCCGTGGGGCGACGCACAATTGGGCTAGCGTCGTCCGGGTTAGGGAGGGTTTGGCCGGTAGGGATTTCCTTGTCTCATCGCGCTCCAGCGACTCCTGTGGCGGGCTGGGCGCAGTGCGCGCTAGCCAAGGGGGCCAGGTGCACGGTGTTTCCTCCGACACATTGGTGCTTCCGGGTTGGAGGCGCGCTGTGTTAAAGAAGCAGTGCGGCCTGGTTGGGTTGTGCCTCGGAGGACGCATGGCTTTCGACCTTCGTCTCTCCCGAGCCCGTACGGGAGTTGTAGCGATGAGACAAGATAGTAATTACTAGCGATTGGATACAACGAAAAATTGGGGAGAAAAGGGGATAAATGTAAAAAAAAAAAAAAAAAAAGATCTCATCAAATCCAGACATATTTATATGTCTTAGAATGACACTTTCTGCTTTGTTGGGAAATACTGGGTTACCCTGGAGAAAAGTGATTTATTCTCGAGATGGAACACTTGTAAAATACCAGAAAAATATAAAGCCTTAGTCAAAGCCTATAGGGTAAAGTACAGTTCTGCACTGTCTGTGGGTCAGCTACACTGTAAAAAGAAAAGGTTCCTGGAATATTCTTTAGGGGTTCTTCAAATTGAAATTGTGGAGAAACCCCTATAAGTTATTTGAAGAACCTTTAAAAAGCATGTCATCGAACAGTTTCCTGTTATTTTCAGAGGGTTAGGGAGGGTGAATACAAAAAATAGTACTTATACAGATAATTAACAAAACATGCATATGACAGTATTCATACCTTGGTTTTTGTGGTAAATGTGATTAAACAAAACTGTTTTGATTATGGTTTTCATACAAATACCTTGTCCATAAAGTAGAGGCCTATGGGATATTCATTGAAGGGGTAAGAGAGGAGGATGGTAAATGTGATCTGCATAACATACCAATATACAAACTATCGGGTTTCAGGTATGATCCAGATGCAGACAGTGTCGAAGAAACAAACGTGTATTTCTAGTACAGTGGCAGGTAAATGACAGGTCAAAGGCAGGCAGAGGTCAATAATTCAGAGAGGGTGCAAAAGGTCCAGAACGATTTTGTATCTATCAACAACAACAAAAATGAACAGTTCTATAGCTTAAACTATTTAAAACACTGATTATACCTTTATTACCTCTTGGATGCATCTGAAAACAAACATAATATGAAAAGTAATCTACACGGAGTGTACAAAACACTAAGAACACCTTCCTAATATTGAGTTGCACCCCCTTTTTCCCTCAGAACATCCTCAATTCGTCCGGGCATGGACTCTACAGGGTGTTGAAAGCATTCCACAGGGATGCTGGCCCATGTTGACTCCAATGCTTCCCACAGTTGTGTTAAGTTGGCTGGATGTCCTTTGGGTGGTGAACTGTTCTTGATACACACGGGAAACTGTTGAGCGTGAAAAACCCAGCAGCGTTGCAGTTCTTGACACACTCAAACTGGTGCGCCTACATACCCCGCTCAAAGGCACTTAAATATTTTGTCTTGCCCATTCACCCTCTGAATGGCACACATACACAATCCATGTCTCAATTGTCTCAAGGTTTAAAAATCTTTCTTTAACCTGTCTCCTCCCCTTCATCTACACATCAATAAGGGAGATCAATAAGGGATCATAGCTTTCACCTGGATTCACCTAGTCAGCCTATGTCATGGAAAGAGCAGGTGTTCCTAATGTTTTGTACACTCAGTTGTATGTATTGACAGTATAATGCTAATCATCTATATACATTCCTAATCTATCTAATGAAGTCTAATTTCTAAAGCACAGTCTAGGTTCAATGATATCAAAACTATGTTTTGTTGATCTATGCCGACATTACAGTTTTGTGTTTATCTTCCCTTAGAGGAGCCCCATGTCAGAGTGAGCTCAATGACTCCACCCAGTGGCAGACACCCTGCCATGCTGATGTGCAGCGCCTACGACTTCTACCCCAAACCAGTCAGATTGACATGGCGGCGGGACGAACAGGGGGTGAAGTCTGATGTGACCTCCACGAGGAGCTGCGTGATGGGGACTGGTACTACCAAATCCACTCCCACCTGGAGTACACACCAACGTCTGAAGAGAAGATATCCTGTATGTTGAAGCACAGAAGCCCTCACTGAGCCCAAGATGCATCACTTGGGTAAGGACGCATATGCCGGGTTGGGGTTTGTGAGGATTGGGGTGTGTGAGCTGAGTTAGGGTGTGTGAGGATTGGGGTGTGTGAGCTGAGTTAGGGTGTGTGAGGATTGGGGTGTGTGAGCTGGGTTGGGGTGTGTGATGTGGTTTGGGGTGTGTGAGCTTGGTTGGGGTGTGTGAGCTGGGATGAGGTGTGTGAGCTGGGATGAGGTGTGTGAGCTGGGTTGGGGTTTGTGATCTGGGATGGGGTGTGTGATCTGGGATGGGGTGTGTGATCTGGGATGGGGTGTGTGATCTGGGATGGGGTGTGTGATCTGGGATGAGGTGTGTGATCTGGGATGGGGTGTGTGATCTGGGATGGGGTGTGTGATCTGGGATGGGGTGTGTGATCTGGGATGGGGTGTGTGATCTGGGATGAGGTGTGTGATCTGGGATGGGGTGTGTGATCTGGGATGGGGTGTGTGATCTGGGATGGGGTGTGTGATCTGGGATGGGGTGTGTGGTCTGGGATGGGGTGTGTGATCTGGGATGGGGTGTGTGATCTGGGTTGGGGTGTGTGATCTGGGATGGGGTGTGTGATCTGGGATGAGGTGTGTGATCTGGGATGGGGTGTGTGATCTGGGATGGGGTGTGTGATCTGGGATGGGGTGTGTGATCTGGGATGGGGTGTGTGATCTGGGATGAGGTGTGTGATCTGGGATGGGGTGTGTGATCTGGGATGGGGTGTGTGGTCTGGGATGGGGTGTGTGATCTGGGATGGGGTGTGTGAGGGTTGCGGTGTGTGACCTGGGTTGGGGTTGGTGTGTACCCTCGTCCCCAGGCTATTGCGCACAGTGTATATAAGCCTGAGACATTGACTCAAAGTTGGCCTTGTTGGGAGTGACCATATCATTCTATGGGAGTGACCCAACTGAGTAAAGTATTTGTCAATATTTAATTTGAGTGAATCACACAACTGCGAGGTGTGGCTCCATAAACAGACACGTACAGGGGAGGATTAGGGGGAAGGTGTTGTGGGAGATGATTGGTTGGTAGATTAAGCCAATGAAGTGAATGCCTATGCGTCGGGGGTTTCTTTCTATAGTGGCTAATGAAGGCCAAGTTTAATGCGTTGGTCCATCAGACTATTTGTGCATTTCGCCGGGATTGTCTTGGATTGAGATTAGGGTGTGGGTTGGGGGGTGTGAGCTGGGTTGGGGTGGGTTAGGGTTGGGGTGGGTGAGCTGGGTTGTGTGAGGGTTGAGGTGTATGAGTGGGGTAAGGGGGTATGAGTAGGTATATGTGGGATAAGGGGTATGAGGGAGGTAAGAGTGTGTGAAACTGCTCAGAAGGGGGTAATAATAGGTGCGAGTGGGGTAGAACATGGGATAAGAGTATGTGAACAGAATAAGGGGGTGTGAGTGTGAGTGGGGGAAGGCGTTGTGAGTGGGGTGAGAGTGAGAGTGGGGTAAGAGTGTGAGTGGGGGGGATCCCCACCTTGCGAGCAAAACATTTTAGAGGAGACAAAAAATGTATGTTTTAGAGTAAATTTCCTTTTACAATTGTATAACTAATTTCATGCAATTCTGCTCATTTTGACATGAGGCAGAGAGAAAATGTTGCTTTTTTACAGCTAATTTCCTGCAATTCTTTACATTTTGCCATGCGGTGGATAGGCATTTTTGTTTTGTGTTCCCGCCCCATATGATTCTTATTTCCCCTCTCTCTTTCTCTCTCTCTTTTTTTATCCCTCTCTCCTTCTGTAACAGGGGTGCTCTAGTAGTAACAAGCTAAAGTGAGACTCCTTTTCTGATTAATCCCAAGTTAAAATGGCTTGTTATCACCAGTTATTTTCAGGCTTGAAGGCACATTGCTGTATCTGCTACATAGATCCGAAATGAGATTTTATTCGTTAGAAATCACTACGACTGAAAAACATCTACTGCTGGAGTGTATTACTAAACAATAGGTTAAGTAAATTGTGACAATAATGTGTATGGTAATACTGGTGTTTGAGAGGGAGTAAAAAAAAATATCCTAGTTTTCTAAGTGCTTTAATTTCAGACTTGAGTCTAAAGAGTTATTGTATGATTGATATTTCTCTCTCTGATTGATTTAATTTCCCCTTTACAGACGTGTGTTACCATTTGCTGTTCTGTCATGGTGTGGGTTTTAGGTGTCTCAATATAACTGGGACATATTTTTGCCTTTGATATGATACAAGCTTTTCAATAAACCATTCAAAATGTCATTAGTTGCCTTTCTCATAAGTTTTTGCTCTGCATGACTATAGGCTATTTTACTGTGCAGATCTATATGTTGTTAGTATAGTCTGTAGTTTTTGTCTTCAGTGCCCATAGTGTACGTACTGTATGTGGATTGTGTAAATTCTGCATGTACAGTGTATTTTGTCTGTACTTCCAGTCTATTGTCTGTCTGTTTATTGTCTGTCTGTTATTGTCTGTCTGTAACTCCGTAGCAGCTACAATTCACTGAGTCAAATTCCTGTACATACAGATATATTTGGTGAATAAATGTGATACTGATTTCAAAGTCTGACTTGCATTTGGTCACAAACACACGTACAGTACCAGTCAAAAGTTTGGACACACCTACTCATTCAAGTAAAAAAATACCTATTTTCTACATTGTAGAATAGTAGTGAAGACATCAAAACTATGAAATAACACATACTGAATCATGCAGTAACCAAAAAAGTGCTAAAGAAATCAAAATATAATTAAGATTTTAGATTCTTCAAAGAAGCCAATCTTTGCCTTGATGACGACTTTGCACACACTTGGCATTCTCTCAACCGGCTTCATGAGGAATACTTTTCCAACAGTCTTGAAGGAGTTCTCACATTTGCTGAGCACTTGTTGGCTGCTTTTCCTTCACTTTATTGTTTACTCCATGTGTAACTCTGTGTTATTGTCTGTTCACACTGCTATGCTTTATCTTGGCCAGGTCGCAGTTGCAAACGAGAACTTGTTCTCAACTAGCCTACCTGGTTAAATAAAGGTGAAAAAAAAAAAAAAAAAAAAAAACTCTGCGGTCCAACTCATCCCAAACCATCTCAACTGGCTTGAGGTCGGGTGATTGTGGAGGCCAGGTCATATGATGCAGCACTCCATCACTCTCCATGGTCAAATAGCCCTTACACAGCCTGGTGTGTTTTGGGTCATTGTCCTGTTGAAAAATATATGATAGTCCCACTAAGCGCAAACCAAATGGGATGGCATATCGCTGCAGAATGCTGTGGTAGCCATGCTGGTTAAGAGTGCATTGAATTCTAAAATAAATCACAGACAGTGTCACCGGCAAAGCACCATCACACCTCCTTCTCCGTGCTTTATTGTTGGAACCATACATGAAGAGATCATCCATTCACCTACTCTGCATCTCACAAAGACAGATTTCACGGTCTTGTGTCCATTGCTAGTGTTTCTTGTCCCAAGCAAGTATCTTCTTCTTATTGGTGTAGTGGTTTCTTTGCTGCAATTCGACCATGAAGGCCTGATTCATGCAGTCCCCTCTGAACAGTTGATGTTAAGATGTGTCTGTTACTTAAACTCTGTAAAGCATTAATTTGGGCTGCAATTTCTGAGGTGCAGTTACCTCTAATGAACTTATCATCTGCAGCAGAGGCAACTCTGGGTCTTCCTTTCCTGTGACTGTCCTCATGAGGACCAGTTTCATCACAGCACTTATGGTTTTTGTGACTGCACTTGAAGAAACTTTCAAAGTTCTGGAAAGGTTCCGGATTGACTGACATTCATGTCTTAAAGTAATGATGGACTGCCATTTCTCTTTGCTTATTTGAGCTGTTCTTGCCATAATATGGGCTTGGTCTTTTACCAAGTAGGACTATCTTCTGTATACCACACCCCATACCTTGTCACAGCACAACTGATTGGCTAAAACACATTACGAAGGATAGATATTCCATAAATTAACTTTTAACAAGGCACACCTGTTAATTGAAATGCATTCCAGGTGACTACCTCATGAAGCTGGTTGAGAGAATGCCAAGAGTGTGCAAAGCAGACATCAAGGCAAAGGGTTACTACTTTGAAGAATCTCAAATATTGTCACGACTTCTACCGAAGATAACCCCTCTCCCGATTCGATTCGGGCGGCGCTCGGCGCTCGGCGTCGCCGGTTTACTAGCCGCCACCGATCCCTTTTTCCTTTTCTGTTTTTTTTGTCTGTGTTCATTTTCACACCTGGTTTCAATTGCGTTTATTTCTGTGTGTATATAGGGTACTTGTTTCCTGCCTTATTTCGTGCAGGATTAAGCTTGTGGGGGTTTTGCGCTCATTTATCGTTGATATTTCTTGTTCTCGTATTTACGCACGTGTAGTTTATTTTCGGAACTGAGTTTGTTCCTCCTTGTGTTTGGCACGAGTTTCGGTTTTTGTTTTCACTGATCTGCTCTATGAACTGTGAGACCTTATATAGAGGGATCTGTGCCATTTTTTGTATTGGTGGACTATATCTACATTAAACACGCTTCTCAGTATCCCTGCTCTCCTGCGCCTGACTCCTACACCTCTCACTGAGAAGCACCTTATCACAGAATCCCGCACCCGAAAATTTGGAGTCAGCAGGAGCAGACACACTCCCAGGGTCCGTGGAGGAGCGAGTTCAACACCACATGGCAGTGTTACACCAGCTGGGGACCGCCATGGATCAGGTGATGGCGACGATGGAGAGATGGGAGAGAGGTGGCCTTCCCACACCTGTATCAGCCACACCCCAATCAGTACCACTACCCTCTCCTTCATTGCCTGAGCACAGTGGGATTCGACTCGTCCTCCCGAAGGAGTACGATGGGACGGCGGCAGGGTGCCAGGGGTTCTTACTCCAGATGGACCTATACCTGGCGACCGTTCGTCCGGCTCCTTCGGGAGGTGAGAGCGTGAACGCCCTCGTCTCCTGCCTCTCAGGTAAAGCCCTGGAGTGGGCCAACGCGGTATGGAACGATCCTGACTCGGCGAGGGACCACTACCCAGAGTTCACCCGCCGCTTTCGGGCCGTGTTCGATCACCCACCTGAGGGTCGAGCGGCGGGTGAACGGCTGGTCCATCTGAGGCAGGAGAAGAGGAGTGCTCAGGACTTTGCTCTTGAGTTCCGGACCTTGGCCGCTGGCGCGGGATGGAACGACAGGGCCTTGATCGATCACTATAGGTGTAGTTTGCGTGAGGACGTACGAAGGGAGCTGGCCTGTAGAGACACCACCCTCTCCTTGGACCAGTTGATCGACATGTCCATTCGGTTGGACAACTTGCTGGCGACCCGCGGACGTCCAGATCGGGCTCTGTCAGTTCCATTCCCCAGCTCCACCACTCCAACACCCATGGAGCTAGGTGGTGCTGCAGCGAGTGCGACCGGAGGAGGGGGCCTTTCCTGTGCCAACTGTGGTCGCAGAGGGCACACTGCTGACCGGTGCTGGGGGGGGGGGTCCTCCAGGGAGTCGAGACGCCAGGCCGAGCACTGCTCGGACCCCTCGGGTGAGTCGGCACCAGGCTCATCCAGAGCCCCCTGTTGGTCACATGTATGTATGGATTGTTTTTCCTGAATTTTCCCCTCTTTCCCGGCATAAGGCGCTAGTAGATTCAGGCGCGGCGGGGAATTTTATTGACCGCGGTTTAGCGCACAGGTTAGGGATCCCCCTTGTTCAGCTTGACAAACCCTTCCCAGTGCACGCCTTAGATAGCCGACCATTAGGGTCAGGGCTAGTCAGGGAGGCCACGGCTCCACTCGGCATGGTCACGCAGGAGGGGCATGAGGAGAGAATTAGTCTCTTCCTCATTGATTCTCCTGCGTTTCCGGTGGTGCTGGGGATCCCCTGGTTGGCCCGTCACAACCCCAGGATTTCGTGGCAACAGAGGGCTCTACAGGGGTGGTCGGAGGAGTGCTCCGGCAGGTGTGTAGGAGTTTCCATCGGTGCTACAACGTTGGAGAGTCCAGACCAAGTCTCCACCGTGCGCATTCCCTCAGAATATGTCGATTTGGCTATCGCCTTCTGTAAAAAGAAGGCGACCCAATTACCACCTCATCGACGAGGGGATTGTGCGATAAATCTCCTGGTAGGCGCTGCACTTCCCAGGAGTCACGTGTATCCCCTGTCCCAGGAGGAAACGGTGGCTATGGAGACATACATATCTGAATCTCTGGGGCAGGGGTACATTCGGCCCTCCATCTCACCTGCCTCCTCGAGTTTCTTTTTTGTGAAGAAGAAGGAGGGAGGTCTGCGTCCGTGCATTGACTATAGAGGTCTAAATTCCATCACGGTGGGGTATAGTTACCCGCTACCTCTCATTGCCACGGCGATTGAGTCATTTCACGGAGCACGGTTTTTCACAAAACTGGATCTCAGGAGTGCATATAACTTGGTGCGTATCCGGAAGGGAGATGAGTGGAAGACAGCGTTTAGTACCACATCCGGCCATTATGAGTACCTCGTCATGCCGTACGGGTTGAAGAATGCTCCAGCAGTCTTCCAATCTTTTGTAGACGAGATTCTCAGGGACCTGCACGGTCAGGGTGTGGTGGTTTACACCGATGACATTCTGGTCTATTCCGCTACACGCGCCGCGCATGTGTCCCTGGTGCGCAAGGTACTTGGGCGACTGTTGGAGCATGACCTGTACGTCAAGGCTGAGAAATGCTTGTTCTTCCAACAGGCCGTCTCCTTCCTTGGGTATCGCATTTCCACATCAGGGTTGGTGATGGAGTGTGACCGCATTGCAGCCGTGCGTAATTGGCCGACTCCAACCACGGTAAAGGAGGTGCAGCGGTTCTTAGGGTTTGCCAACTACTACCGGAGGTTTATCCGGGGTTTTGGGCAGGTGGCTGCTCCCATTACGTCACTGCTGAAGGGGGGGCCGGCGAGTCTGGGGTGGTCGGCTGAGGCGGACAGGGCTTTTGGTCGCCTGAAGGATCTTTTTACCTCGGCTCCCGTGCTGGCGCATCCGGACCCCTCTTTGGCATTCATAGTGGAGGTGGACGCATCCGAGGCTGGGGTTGGAGCCGTGCTCTCCCAGTGCTCGGGTACGCCACCGAAGCTCCGCCCCTGTGCTTTCTTTTCTCGGAAGCTCAGCCCGGCGGAGCGAAACTATGACGTGGGGGATCGGGAGTTGCTGGCTGTTGTCAGAGCTCTGAAGGTGTGGAGACATTGGCTTGATGGGGCCCAACACCCTTTTCTCATCTGGACTGACCACCGTAATCTAGAGTACATTCGGGCAGCGAGGAGACTGAACCCTCGTCAGGCAAGGTGGGCCATGTTTTTCACCCGATTTAGGTTTACCATCTCCTATAGACCAGGCTCCCAGAACACTAAGGCAGACGCACTGTCCCGACTATATGATACGGAGGAGCGGGCCATCGATCCTGCGCCCATCCTCCCGGCTTCTTGTCTAGTGGCACCTGTGAGGTGGGAGGTGGATGCAGACATTGAGCGAGCATCGCGTGTTGAGCCTACTCCATCACAGTGTCCAGCGGGACGGGTGTACGTTCCGCTGGAGGTTAGAGACAGGCTACTTTGGTGGGCTCACACGTCCCCCTTCTCTGGTCACCCGGGGATTGGTAGGACGGTGCGATGTCTTAGTGGGAAGTACTGGTGGTCCACTTTAGCCAAGGACGTGAGGGTTTATGTGTCCTCCTGCTCAGTGTGCGCTCAGTGCAAGGCTCCTAGGCACCTGCCCAGAGGGAAGTTACAACCCATTCCCGTTCCACAGCGGCCTTGGTCACACCTGTCGGTTGACTTCTTGACCGATCTGCCACCATCACAGGGCAAAACCACGATCCTGGTCGTTGTGGATGGGTTTTCTAAGTCCTGTCGTCTCCTCCCTTTGCCCGGTCTCCCTACAGCCCTACAGACGGCGGAGGCCCTGTTTACTCACGTCTTCCGGCACTACGGGGTGCCTGAGGATATTGTTTCTGATCGGGGTCCCCAGTTCACGTCCAGGGTGTGGAAAGCGTTCATGGAACGTTTGGGGGTCTCGTTCAGCCTTACCTCTGGGTTTCACCCCGAGAGTAATGGGCAGGTGGAAAGAGTGAACCAGGAGGTGGGTAGGTTTCTGCGGTCGTATTGCCAGGACCGGCCAGGGGAGTGGGCGAAGTGCATCCCGTGGGCAGAGATGGCCCAGAATTCACTCCGCCACTCCTCTACGAACCTGTCGCCCTTCCAATGTGTGTTGGGTTATCAGCCGGTCCTGGTACCATGGCATCAGAGCCAGACCGAGGCTCCTGTGGTGGACGATTGGGTGAGACGCTCAAGGGAAACCTGGGAGGCCGCCACGGGTACCTTAAACGGGCCGAAGGGCGACAGAAGGCCAGTGCCGACCGCCACCGCAGCGAGGCCCCGGTATACACACCGGGGGACCGGGTCTGGCTCTCGACCCGAAACCTGCCCCTCCACCTGCCCTGCCGGAAGCTGGGTCCGCGGTTTGTGGGGCCATTCAAAGTCCTGAGGAGAATAAACGAGGTGTGTTATAGGTTACAGCTCCCCCCTTATTACCGTATTAACCCCTCGTTTCATGTGTCTCTCCTCAGGCCGGTGGTGGCTGGTCCGCTTCAAGAAGATGAGGTGCGGGAGATCCCTCCGCCCCCCCTGGACATCGGGGGGGCGCCGGCGTATGCAGTTCGATCCATACTGGACTCGAGGCGTCGGGTGGGGGGTCTTCAGTACCTCGTGGACTGGGAGGGGTACGGTCCGGAGGAGAGATGCTGGGTGCCGGTGGAGGACGTACTGGATCCACCTATGCTTAGGGAGTTTCACCGCCTCCATCCGGATCGCCCTGCGCCTCGTCCTCCGGGTCGCCCCCGAGGTCGGCGTCGTCGCGCTGCGGGAGCCGCGCGTCAGGAGGGGGGTACTGTCACGACTTCTACCGAAGATAACCCCTCTCCCGATTCGGGCGGCGCTCGGCGTCGCCGGTTTACTAGCCGCCACCGATCCCTTTTTCCTTTTCTGTTTTTTTTTGTCTGTGTTCATTTTCACACCTGGTTTCAATTGCGTTTATTTCTGTGTGTATATAGGGTACTTGTTTCCTGCCTTATTTCGCGCGGGATTAAGCTTGTGGGGGTTTTGCGCTCATTTATCGTTGATATTTCTTGTTCTCGTATTTACGCACGTGTTGTTTATTTTCGGAACTGAGTTTGTTCCTCCGTGCGTTTGGCACGAGTTTTGGTTTTTGTTTTCACTGATCTGCTCTATGAACTGTGAGACCTTATATAGAGGGATCTGTGCCATTTTTTGTATTGGTGGACTATATCTACATTAAACACGCTTCTCAGTATCCCTGCTCTCCTGCGCCTGACTCTTACACCTCTCACCGAGACGCACCTTATCACAAATATAATATATATTTCGATTTTCTAGAACACTTTTTTGGTTACTACATGATTCCATATGTGTTATTTCATAGTTTTGATGTCTTCACTATTATTTTACATGGTAGAAGTGCATTTGGAAAGTATTCAGACTTTTTCAACATTTTGTTACGTTGCAGATTTATTCTAAAATTGATTAAATTGTCTGCCCCCCATCAATCTACACACAGTAACCCATAATGACAAACTAAAAACAGGTTTCTAGAAATATCACATTTACATAAGTATTCAGACCCTTTACTCAGTACTTTGTTAAAGCACCTTTGGCAGTGTTTACAGCTTTTGTCTTCTTGGGTATGACGCTACAAGCTTGGCACACCTGTATTTGGGGAGTTTCTCTCATTCTTCTCTGTAGAGCCTCTCAAGCTCTGTCAGGTTGGATGGGGAGCATCGCTGCACAGCTATTTTCAGGTCTCTCCAGAGATGTTCGATCGGGTTCAAGTCCAGGCTCTGGCTGGGCCACCCAAGGACATTCATAGACTTGTCCCGAAGCCACTGCTGCGTTGTCTTGGCTGTGTGCTTAGGGTCGTTGTCCTATTGGAAGGTGAACCCTCAACCCAGTCTGAGGTCCTGAGCGCTCTGGTGCAGGTTTCTCTGTACTTTGCTCCGTTCATCTTTCCCTCAATCATCTTTCCCTCAATCCTGGAGGTTTCCTCCAGACGTGACACTTGGCATTCAGGCCAAAGAGTTCAATCATGGTTTCATCAGACCAGAGTTTCACATGGTCTGACAGTTCTTTAGGTGCCTTTTGGCAAACTCCAAGCGGGCTGTCATGTATCTTTTAATGAGGAGTTGCTTCCGTCTGGCTACTCTACCATAAAGACCTGATTGGTGGAGTGCTGCAGAGATGGTGTCCTTCTGGAAGGTTCTCCCATCACCACAGAGGAACTCTGGAGTTTGTCAGAGTGACCATCGGGTTCTTGGTCACCTCCCTGACTGAGGACCTTCTCCCCTGATTGCTCAGTTTGGCCTGCCGGCCATCTCTAGGAAGGGTCTTGGTGGTTCCAAACTTCTTCCATTTAAGAATGATGGAGGCCACTGTGTTCTTGGGGACCTTCAATGCTGCAGAAATGTTTTGCTTCCCTTCCCCAGATCTGTGTCTCAACACAATCCTGTTTCGTAGCTCTATGGTCAATTCATATAACCTAATGGCTTGGTTTTTGCTCTGACATTCACTGTCAACTGTGGGACCTTATATAAAAGGTGTGTGCCTTTCCAAATCATGTCCAATCAATCGAATTTACAACAGGTGGACTCCAATCAAGTTGTAGAAACATCACAAAGATGATCAATGGAAACAGGATGCAACTTGAGAGCTTTTTGAGAGTTGAGAGATCAAGTTCCTTGGTGTCCACATCACCAACAAACTATCATGGTCCAAATGCACCAAGACAGTCGTAAAGAGGGCACAACAATGCCTATTCCCCTCAGGAGATTGAAAAGATCTGGCATGGGTCCTCACATACTCAAAAAGTTATTCAGCTGCTCCATCGAGAGCCTCCTGACTGGTTGTATCACCTCCGGGTATGGCAACTGCTCGGCCTCCGACCGCAAGGCACTACAGAGGGCAGTACGTACGGCCCAGTACATCATTGGGGCCAAGCTTCCTGCCATCCAGGACCTCTATACCAGGCGGTGTCAGAGGAAGGCCCAAAAAATTGTCAAGGACTCCAGGAGCCATAGAAATAGACTGTTCTCTCTGCTACTCTCTGTACTGCTACTCTCTGTTACTCTCTGTTTATTATCCATGCATAGTCACTTTACCTCTACCTACATATACATATTACCTCAATTACCTCGACTAAGTAAGCATTTCACTGTAAGGTCTACCTGTTGTATTCTGCGCATGTGACAAATAACATTTGATTTGATTTGATATTACCTCAATTTCGAGTCTTACAGCAAAGGGTCTGAATACTTAAGTAAATATGGTATTTCTGTTGTTTTTTTATATAAATTTGCAAACAATTTGAAAAACCTGTTTTCGCTTCATCATTATGGGGTACTGTGTGTAGATAGATGAGGAAAACATGTATCTAATCAATTTTAGAATATAGCTGTAACTTAACAAAATGTGGAAAAAGTCAAGGTGTCTGAATACTGTATGCTTCAGTAAGGTTGGCTTCTTAGCGTTCATAGCAATGGTTATCAACTGTACCGCAGAAATGGAATGTATATCACAGAAAATAGACAGCTGCAGAGAAGTATTTGGTTCAAGAGCAGATAGTGTCAATGTAGTGGAATGGGGTAGTGGGTTTTTAATGAGTGTAGGGTTAGTTAGAATTAGTTTTTATTTTTTTCCTTTTTTTTCCTTTTCCCATATTGTGTCACGAAGTATAATGGATTTATATTATAGTCCGGTTGGGGGCGGTAATGAAACATATTGGATGCCAACCACCCTTAAACCTCATCAAAGACGAAGAGGAAGCATTTCCCTCTCAGTGTGTTTGAGCACGCACACGCTTCCTGTAGAAACAAGCGAACTCATTCTACGATCTAGAGCGGGTGGTAGGCAAATAGTATTCTCTTTCTTGACTGCGAATCCAACATTATTTTCCATTATAGTTGTATGAATCATACATAATGTTGTGTAAAAGTATCGTAGCGTGTAACGTTACCCCTGAAATGTAGTTTGCTAGCTCTAACTTTTTGAACCAATGCCGGTGGTGTTAATGTAGCTACTGCTGTACACATATTTCCTACCTATCTGCAAGTTCCCACACACGAGCTAACGCTACATTTTGTGTTTTAATTGCATGTTCCCAATCGCGTCTCTAAAACAAAGTGTTTTTGTTTACAGATCTAAAACCTTTAAGATGTTTTTGACGAGATCGGAGTACGACAGGTAAGTTAATACACGGAATTGCATTGTCACGACATCGGGCTAGCTAACTAGCCGCTAACAATTAACGTAGCTAACTTCCATACGTACCATCGCACAGTACAATTTTATTTAGCTCGCCATCTAGTTAGCTAGCTAGTGCTTGCTAGGTGGTTTGTGCACTTATGTCTGGTAAACATCTGCGTATTAATCATTCCTTAATGGTATACTATAATATGTCACTGAAATTGCCGTGATAGTTTGCTGTATAACGCTAGCTAGCTAACGTTAGTTTCTTTCACTTTCACTTAGCTAAAGTTAGTTAGCTACAGTAGCTAATTGCAAAATGGTCGTGTTCCAGACTGGTGTATTTTTTTGCTGAGAAATAAGTTTACGTTACCCCGTTACCTTAGCTCATCTAGAAAGCTCTTCTAACCTTTACAGGACTGACGGAATAGCTATTGGAACTTCAGGGCACTAAATCTATCATTTTTTTTCAGAGGAGTAAACACCTTTTCTCCAGAGGGACGACTGTTCCAAGTGGAATATGCTATTGAGGCGATTAAGGTATTTTCAAAACCTCAAATTCAATATCACAAGAATACACCATTACACTTCACCTTTAATAATAGCTTCCTCAGGAAAGACATTGTTCATTGTCACGGAAAATAGGCAACCTTGTGTGTCATCTCTGTATATAGAGTTCAAAAGGTACTCTCGCTCAAAGCATGTAAAAGAATAACCCAAGGAGCCTGGGATGTCAAAAAATATTATACTTAATTGAATAATACTAAGGGTGACAGAGCAAGGTGCTAAACAAAAATGCCATGTTTTGGCCATATTTATTTATTTATCCTTTATTTAACTAGGCAAGTCAGTAAAGAACAAATTCTTATTTACAATGACGGCCTAGGAACAGTGGGTTAACTGCCTTGTTCAGGGGCAGAACGACAGATTTATACCGTGTCAGCTCGGGGATTCAATCTAGCAACCTTTCGGTTACTTGCCCAACGCTCCAACCACTAGGCTACCTGCCACCCCAATTATGCCTTAATTGGTGCTGTAAAATAAAGTAGACACACTTAGGTACACAACTGCTGTGCGTAACAAGTGCATCCATCTTAAATACTAGTGAATGGTAAGTCAAGGTATATTAGCATAGAATATGTAGTAGAGAAATATAAAAAAACGGACAATTCAAATGTCACATTATGGAAGTAAGACAACAGTCTAGGCTACATAACAATACAGTACTGAAGTATAAAGCTCAGAGGGTGGGACTGGGGACAGCTGGTCATCTTTGTATATGACATTTCTATCAACAAGAGTCTGAACACCTGTTGTCTCTCAGCTGGGCTCCACAGCCATTGGCATCCAGACGTCTGAGGGGGTGTGTCTGGCCGTGGAGAAGAGGATAACCTCTCCTCTAATGGAGCCAAGCAGCATCGAGAAGATTGTGGAGATCGACACCCACATCGGTAAGCAGCCAGAGAAGGGACTAGGCAGGGGCAGACACTGTCAAACACACAGACGTGAACACTTATCGGAGCTCAGGTTGTTTGTATAACGAATGACCTGACTGGTCTATGGAGAAAACAAGTGTTCTCAATCATTCTGGGAAAATGAAAGGTAACTGGATGAAGCAGTCACAAAAATATGTTGAGCCTATAGAAATTATTCTATCAGAGATTATTTTTAAGATAAGTACCACTGTGTAAAAGAGGCCTTCTATAGGCCATGTTTCAGAGATTAGTATTCAAGGTTTGAAAATGTGTTTTGAGCGTCCGTCTCTTCTCCTCAAAGGTTGTGCTATGAGTGGCTTGATAGCTGATGCCAAGACTCTTATCGACAAAGCAAGAGTGGAGACACAGGTAAGTGTTGAGTTGGCTGAATTCAAGTACAGGTGCATTTTCAAACTGAACATTACTACACTATCGAGGTAAAAATGAACACATGGCTGATGTTTGCACTTATGAGATGCACACTACATTGTGAACTACTTGTAAAGCAGTTTTGTACAACATAAAGTAAAGCATTTTAGATCCTCAACTACTTGATATGTAAAGCCTTTTAGTTTCTTTCCTTTTTAACCCTGCTTTGTTTGTCCCCTTCCAGAACCACTGGTTCACCTACAACGAGACCATGACAGTGGAGAGTGTGACCCAGGCCGTGTCTAACCTGGCCCTGCAGTTTGGAGAGGAGGATGCAGACCCTGGAGCCATGGTTAGTGATCACAGAACAATGAGACAAAACCTTGAAGATCAACTCACTTGCGTATTGCTCACCTTTTCATTAATTCAGTGATGTATTAATTCATAGAAACTGTTCGAGGTTGAAAGCACTTTTTCAGCTAGTTGTCACTTATTTCTCCCACAGCTGTGAGGCGTCACACTCTACTCATTCACTGTGGTTCTCTCCTCAGAGCCGACCCTTCGGTGTAGCGCTTCTCTTTGGTGGACTGGATGAGAAAGGGCCCCAGCTGTACGTTAATCTATTCAACATACATGTAACACTTTGTTTTAGTGTGATATAATTGGTTTGGGCAAAATCTCTCATACCTCACTTCTAATCCAGGACTTGTGCTGAGTTTTCATGAGAGAACCAAACCTTCAGTCTTCATCAGATGGTAAATGTCTCTTGAATTTCTACACCCCCTGATTTTTCAACTTTTTGTGTGTGTGTAGGTACCACATGGACCCATCAGGCACCTTTGTCCAGTGTGATGCCCGGGCTATCGGCTCTGCCTCTGAGGGAGCCCAGAGCTCTCTGCAGGAGGTCTACCACAAGGTATCACCATCCCTCTCTCAGGCATCATCTCCCTCTCCTCTGTTGCTATCATTATCATCACCCGCCAACCTTCTCCTTCATTACTTCCTCCGTCACCTCCCCCCCCAACCTTCTCCTTCATTACTCCCCCCCAACCTTCTCCTTCATTACTTTCTCCGCCACCCCCCCCAACCTGTCCTTCTTTACTTCCTCCGTCACCCCCCCCAACTTGTCCTTCTTTACTTCCTCCGTCACCCCCCCCCAACCTTGTCCTTCTTTACTTCCTCCGTCACCCCCCCCCAACCTTGTCCTTCTTTACTTCCTCCGTCACCCCCCCAACCTTGTTCTTCATTACTTCCTCCGTCACCCCCCAACCTTGTTCTTCATTACTTCCTCCGTCACCACCCCCCCCCCAACCTTGTTCTTCATTACTTCCTCCGTCACACACCCCCCCCCAACCTTCTCCTTCATTACTTCCTCCGTCACACAACCCCCCCAACCTTCTCCTTCATTACTTCCTCCGTCACACACCCCCCCCCAACCTTCTCCTTCATTACTTCCTCCGTCACACACCCCCCCCCAACCTTGTCCTTCATTACTTCCTCCGTCACCCCCCCCCCCCCAACCTTGTACTTCATTACTTCCTCCGTCACCCCCCCCCCAACCTTGTCCTTCATTACTTCCTCCGTCACCCCCCCCAACCTTGTCCTTCATTACTCCCCCCCAACCTTGTCCTTCATTACTTCCTCCGTCACCCCCCCAACCTTGTCCTTCATTACTCCCCCCCCAACCTTGTCCTTCTTTACTTCCCCCCCAACCTTCTCCTTCATTACTTTCTCCGCCGTCACCCCCCCCCAACCTTGACCTTCATTACTTCCTCCGCCGTCACCCCCCCCCAACCTTGTCCTTCATTACTTCCTCCGCCGTCACCCCCCCAACCTTGTCCTTCATTACTTCCTCCGCCGTCACCCCCCCAACCTTGTCCTTCATTACTTCCTCCGCCGTCACCCCCCCCAACCTTCTCCTTCATTACTTCCTCCGCCGTCACCCCCCCAACCTTCTCCTTCATTACTTCCTCCGTCACACACCCCCCCCAACCTTGTTCTTCATTACTTCCTCCGTCACCCCCCCCCCCCAACCTTGTTCTTCATTACTTCCTCCGCCACCCCCCCCCAACCTTGTTCTTCATTACTTCCTCCGTCACCACCCCCCCCCCAACCTTGTTCTTCATTACTTCCTCCGTCACCACCCCCCCCCAACCTTGTTCTTCATTACTTCCTCCGTCACCACCCCCCCCCAACCTTGTTCTTCATTACTTCCTCCGTCACACACCCCCCCCAACCTTCTCCTTCATTACTTCCTCCGTCACACAACCCCCCCAACCTTCTCCTTCATTACTTCCTCCGTCACACACCCCCCCCCAACCTTCTCCTTCATTACTTCCTCCGTCACACACCCCCCCAACCTTCTCCTTCATTACTTCCTCCGTCACACACCCCCCCCCAACCTTCTCCTTCATTACTTCCTCCGTCACCACCCCCCCCAACCTTCTCCTTCATTACTTCCTCCGTCACACCCCCCCCCCCAACCTTCTCCTTCATTACTTCCTCCGTCACACACCCCCCCCAACCTTCTCCTTCATTACTTCCTCCGTCACACACCCCCCCAACCTTCTCCTTCATTACTTCCTCCGTCACACACCCCCCCCAACCTTCTCCTTCATTACTTCCTCCGTCACACACCCCCCCCCCAACCTTCTCCTTCATTACTTCCTCTGTCACACCCCCCCAACCTTCTCCTTCATTACTTCCTCCGCCACACCCCCCCCAACCTCTCCTTCATTACTTCCTCCGCCACACCCCCCCCAACCTTCTCCTTCATTACTTCCTCCGCCACACCCCCCCCCAACCTTCTCCTTCATTACTTCCTCCGCCACACCCCCCCCCAACCTTGTCCTTCATTACTTCCTCCGCCACACCCCCCCCCAACCTTGTCCTTCATTACTTCCTCCGCCACACCCCCCCAACCTTGTCCTTCATTACTTCCTCCGCCACCCCCCCCCCAACTTTGTTCTTCATTACTTCCTCCGTCACCCACCCCCAACCTTGTCCTTCATTACTTCCTCCGTCACCCCCCCAACCTTGTCCTTCATTACTTCCTCCGTCACCCCCCCCAACCTTGTCCTTCATTACTCCCCCCCCAACCTTGTCCTTCATTACTCCCCCCCCAACCTTGTCCTTCATTACTTCCTCCGTCACCCCCCCCCAACCTTGACCTTCATTACTTCCTCCGCCGTCACCCCCCCCCCAACCTTGTCCTTCATTACTTCCTCCGCCGTCACCCCCCCCCCCAACCTTGACCTTCATTACTTCCTCCGCCGTCACCCCCCCCCAACCTTGTCCTTCATTACTTCCTCCGCCGTCACCCCCCCCCCCAACCTTGTCCTTCATTACTTCCTCCGCCGTCACCCCCCCAACCTTCTCCTTCATTACTTCCTCCGCCGTCACCCCCCCAACCTTCTCCTTCATTACTTCCTCCGTCACACACCCCCCCAACCTTGTTCTTCATTACTTCCTCCGTCACCACCCCCCCCCCCAACCTTGTTCTTCATTACTTCCTCCGTCACCACCCCCCCCCAACCTTGTTCTTCATTACTTCCTCCGTCACCACCCCCCCCCCAACCTTGTTCTTCATTACTTCCTCCGTCACCACCCCCCCCCCCAACCTTGTTCTTCATTACTTCCTCCGTCACCACCCCCCCCCAACCTTGTTCTTCATTACTTCCTCCGTCACCACCCCCCCCCCCCCAACCTTGTTCTTCATTACTTCCTCCGTCACCACCCCCCCCCCAACCTTGTTCTTCATTACTTCCTCCGTCACACAACCCCCCCCAACCTTCTCCTTCATTACTTCCTCCGTCACACAACCCCCCCCAACCTTCTCCTTCATTACTTCCTCCGTCACACAACCCCCCCCAACCTTCTCCTTCATTACTTCCTCCGTCACACACCCCCCCCCCCCCCCAACCTTGTTCTTCATTACTTCCTCCGTCACCACCCCCCCCAACCTTCTCCTTCATTACTTCCCCCGTCACACCCCCCCCCCCCCCCAACCTTCTCCTTCATTACTTCCTCCGTCACACCCCCCCCCCCAACCTCTCCTTCATTACTTCCTCCGTCACACACCCCCCCCAACCTTCTCCTTCATTACTTCCTCCGTCACACACCCCCCCCCCCCAACCTTCTCCTTCATTACTTCCTCCGTCACACACCCCCCCCCCCCCAACCTTCTCCTTCATTACTTCCTCCGTCACACACACCCCCCCCCAACCTTCTCCTTCATTACTTCCTCTGTCACACCCCCCCAACCTTCTCCTTCATTACTTCCTCTGTCACACCCCCCCAACCTTCTCCTTCATTACTTCCTCCGTCACACCCCCCCCCAACCTCTCCTTCATTACTTCCTCCGCCACACCCCCCCCCAACCTTCTCCTTCATTACTTCCTCCGCCACCCCCCCCCAACCTTGTTCTTCATTACTTCCTCCGTCACCCCCCCCCCCCCAACCTTGTTCTTCATTACTTCCTCCGTCACCCCCCCCCCCCAACCTTGTTCTTCATTACTTCCTCCGTCACCCCCCCCCCCAACCTTGTCCTTCATTACTTCCTCCGTCACCCCCCCAACCTTGTCCTTCATTACTTCCTCCGCCACCCCCCCAACCTTCTCCTTCATTACTTCCTCCGTCGCCACCCCCAACTCCACCAGATTGTCAGTCGGTTTCATTCTCCATCCTATCACAGGGGTGACGACCTTATTTTATTTATTAACCAAGACCTCTGTTTTCTTTCTGGGTGGCCTCCAGTCCATGACGTTAAAAGAGGCCATCAAGTCATCCCTCACCATCCTAAAGCAGGTGATGGAGGAGAAGCTGAATGCCACCAACATTGAGGTGAGCTCTAATCCTTCAGTCTCAACCACTGATCCTACTTCTAGTCGAGACATCTATTGTAGATGTGGAAGTTGTTGGATCTAAGCAATATGGTGTAAGCCCCACTAAGCCTACCAGACGTCTGGTCATATTGTAGACGCAATTGTCATATTGTATTGTTTACCATAAATTCAGGTCTGCTGAGCCTTAGTCCTAGAGGGGCTAATATTCCTGTTTTACTGGTGTACCAGCTATCGTTAGGGTGATGGGCAGCAATGAACCAAAACATATCACTCATCACATGTTTGTTTGTGTGCTGACCTTCTCTCACCCCTTCAGCTGGCTACAATAGAGCCAGGCAAGACCTTCCACATGTATTCCAAAGAAGAGCTGGAGGATGTTATCAAGGACATCTAGAGCAGAGTGGTGCTCTGTGGGCCTAGTCAGCACAGAGGTAATCCACCTGGGCTCTGAGGATCACCACACATCTACAACTACATTTCCCATCAGCACTCTCGCTAGTTTCATTGGTTCCTTGTGTGGGAGGCAACTCTTTGTAATGTGTTATATTTTTTTTTCTTATTTTGGTTCTGGAAATGGGGGGGGGGGCAGGGAGCCTAGTGGTTAAGAACGTTGGGCCAGTAACTGGAAGGTCGCTGGTTAGAATCCCCCGAGCAGACTAGGTGAAACATCAGTTGATGTGCACTTGAGCAAGGCACTTAACCCTAATTGCTCCCATAAATGGCTCTCAAAGCATTTGCTACATGACTAAAATGATTTCTACAGTGCTGTACAGGCATCGGTCAGATCAGTGCTTAGAGCTCTGACATTAAAAAAGGGGGGTACTTTTTGTTATGGATCAATGCCTAAATAAAACTGATGTATTCTAAAAGGTGTGGTTTGTGTCATTTCCTCCATGGTGTGTGTACTTCTGACGGTTTCATTACCAAAATCATACAGGAGGGTGAGGTTGACAACCTTCATCTGGTTTTGTCCGCCAGGTAGCGTAATAGCAAATAACTTTGCTCCTACTGGGAAGAATAAGGAATGAATGGACGCATCTACAATCCAATGAAAAGGCATTTCAATTAAGTCTCAACCAATCGGACTGATAGGTGGGCGTCTTATTTTAAAACGCCACAGTTCACTTCTGCACCAGATGAACACTGTATGCCGCCGCCTACGTGGGGTAGTCTAAATACAGTTGGTGATAATAGAAACGGATTACTAAATTGATTTTTAGCAACACAATTCAGACTTGCGAATATGACTCCGCTGTATAGCATCGCTGTTGTCTGGTTATTTACCTATGCGCTATGCGAGGATATCTGTAAGAAAGCCAACTTCTTCGGCGGAGCACACACAACGTTCGTGAAGACCCCGCGACCGAGAGATTCGCCGGTGTTGTCTGGACACAACCTTAACAAACGGAGCACTGACCCCGACGCAGAGACGTGCAAATCTCTAACGGGATTCGAGTCCACGCTGAAAAATAACACACACACCGTAAGTTTCTTTTGTATTATCATAGTCTGTTGCTTGTAAAATATAAAATAAAACGTCATAAAACTGCACATTGTAATTGATTTGTGTTGGCTGCAACCCAGATTTCCCACCACAGCGAAAATAATCATATTTCTCTCAGGGATTTGATTGAGGAATGGTCAAATCCATTGTGATAATCTGTCATTTGTGACTTTATCACCACGTGGGCTATACATTCCTAATTGACTGATTGATTAGAAGGATGAACTTTATTGCATATTCTGACAAGAGTTAGACTGTCTTAAAGCTACAATCCTTAGTTGCTGCATATTCTTTATTTATAAATTGACGATATACACCCATTGATACTTGAACTAAACTCGAGGCATTTATAAATTGTGTTCTCCAACTGTCGACCCCATAGAACCTAAAAATATAAGCTTGTTTTACTCCAAAACAATGTAAATGTAACCCACACCCCCCTTGCTGTATAGCCTCAAAACATGGTTAAAACGACACATTTGATATCATGGATGGTCAGTCCTTGCATCCATAGCTCTGTAAATTAATTTGAGAGTGGTTACAATTCTCCAGGCCCATCCCTCAGCTTTTTACCAAAACGGGCAGGGTACCTGCTTTGCTATTGTTTCTACTAGGGATTCAGTCAAAGTGAGTTTGACCCAAGGAGTACCCTACAGCAAAGGGTCAGGTGGAGTGAATATGCATTCCGTTTTCTCATAATGCATCCATTATTGATAGAGGATGGATCATATTGTGGCATCAGTCTCCTACATTCGGTAGGCCTGTCTCTGTATAGTTTGGTAATATATGCGGTGATTTAAATACACAAAAAGTCTAACTTCATTATCACCCCCAGACCCTAAAAAAACATCATATTGAACATAATTGAAGGCCAATATATTTATAGTAAAGTATAGACTGACTGAATGAGAACAATGATGGCTTAGGATGTCTATGGGCCAAACATTGCTCAAATCATCATGACTACTTATATTTTAACCTACTGTTGCTGGGCATGTTGCTTTGCATCACGTCTTTATGTTAACAGAGCTGGTTATAGCAGCCAGAGTGGTTGCCTGTATTGCAGAAAAAGGTGCGTTGGGGAATGTAAATTGCTGTCTGTAAGCAGCAGTTTTGGTGTGAGTTCATATGACTGTACACTAGCAGGGTCTCCTTTGAGTGGATGCTCTCTGTGCAGTTCACTGCTCCGCTCTGCTCCACTGTGATGCAGTAGAAAAAGGGACATAGTGTTTCATTACTGTTTGCAACATGAAACAAACTATGTAAGTATCATGTTCTGAGACTGACAAAAAGTTAGCACACTGCATGCATGCCATGATTGAGGTGGAGAGGAAATGCAAACCCCTGTAACATTTTGTCAGCATTTATTTCCCTATCAGTCAACACTGGCCTGCCTCTGTCACTGAGGAGTCAGGTGATTCTGTTCAGCCAGTTGAAGGCAGATGCTAATGGGGTTATAGTGTAAGCCACCGCTAACTCAGGCTAAATGTGGCCTTATGAGGAGCAGCAAAAATGGCAGTGTTTGTCTGGGCTAACCCACCCCATACGCTGTGATGCCTCTGGCTCTGCTATTGGCCTACTAGAACACTCTTGCAGCCCAGACTCCACATGGCTTCTTTGTGTATTTAGTGGAGTGGGTTGTGGGCCCTGCAAATGTGACTCAATGCTGAGTTGAAGTCGGAAGTTTACGTACACTTATGTTGGAGTCATTAAAACTAGTTTTTCAACCACTCCACAAATTTCTTGTTAACAAACTATAGTTTTGGCAAGTCGGTTAGGACATCTACTTTGTACATGACACAAGTAATTTTTCCAACAATTGTTTACAGACAGATTATTTAACTTATAATTCACTGTATCACAATTCCAGTGGGTCAGAAGTTTACATACACTAAGTTGACTGTGCCTTTAAACAGCTTGGAAAATTCCAAATAATGATGTCATGGCTTTAGAAGCTTCTGATAGGCTAATTGATATCATTTGAGTCAATTGGAGGAGTACGTGTGGATGTATTTCAAGGCCTACCTTCAATCTCAGTGCCTCTTTGCTTGACATCATGGGAAAATCAAATGAAATCATCCAAGACCTCAGAAAAGAAATGTAGACCTCCACAAGTCTGGTTCATCCTTGGGAGCAATTTCGAAACACCTGAAGGTACCATGTTCATTTGTACAAACAATAGTACGCAAGTATAAACACCATGGGACCACGCAGCCGTCATACCGCTCAGGAAGGAGACACGTTCTCTCTCCAAGAGATGAGTGTAATTTGGTGCGAAAAGTGCAAGTCAACCCCAGAACAACAGCAAAGGACCTTGCCCATCGTTATGTTTGGAGGAAAAAGGGGAATGCTTGCAAGCCAAAGAACACCATCCCAACCGTGAAGTACGGGGGTGGCAGCATCAGGTTGTGGGGGTGCTTTGCTGCAGGAGGGACTGGTGCAATTAAAAAAATAGATGGCATCATGAGGAAGGGAATTTATGTGGATATATTGAAGCAACATCTCAAGACATCAGTCAGGAAGTTTAAAGCTTGGTTGCAAATGGGTCTTCCAAATGGACAGTGTCCCCAAGCATACTTTCAAAGTGGCAAAGTGGCTTAAGGACAACAAAGTCAAGGTATTGGAGTGGCCATCATAAAGCTCTTACATCAATCCTATAGAAAATTTGTGGGCAGAACTGAAAAAGTGTGTGCGAGCAAAGAGGCCTACAAACCTGAATCAGTTGAGAGTATGTAAACTTCTGACCCACTGTGAATGCGATAAAAGAAATAAAAGCTGAAATAAATCATTCTCTCTATTATTCTGACATTTCACATTCTTAAAATAAAGTGGTGATCCTAACTGATCTAAGACAGGGAAATTGTACTAGGATTAAATGTCAGGAATTGTGAAAAACGGAGTTAAAATGTATTTGGCTAAGGTGTATGTAAACTTCCGACTTCAACTGTATGTAAATGTGATAATTCAGTTTTCTATTTTTAATACACTTGCAAAAATGTCTAAAGGCCAGTTTGCCTTGTCATTAAGGGGTATTGTGTGTAGATTGATGGGAAAAAACGATTTAATCCATTTTAGAATAAGGCTGTAACGTAACAAAATGTGGGACAAGTCGAGGGGTCTGAATATTTTCCGTATGTGCGTTTGTGTATACAGTACCAGTCAAAAGTTTGGACACACCTACTCATTCAAAGAGTTTTCTTTATTTTTACTATTTTTTACATTGTAGAATACTAGTGAAGACATCGAAACTATGAAATAACACATTGAATCTTGTAGTAACCCAAAAAGTGTTAAACAAATCAAAATATACTTCAAAGTAGCCACCCTTTGCCTTGATGACAGCTTTTCGCACTCTCAACCAGCTTCACCTGGAATGCTTTTCCAACAGTCTTGAACCACACATGCAGAGATCATCAGTTCACCTACTCTGTACTCTCTCACAAAGACATGGCAGTTGAAACCAAAAATATCAAATTTGGACTCATCAGACCAAAGGACAGATTTCTGCCGGTCTAATGTCCATTGCTCGTGTTTCTTGGCCCAAGCAAGTCTCTTGTTCTTATTGGTGTCCTTTAGTAGTGGTTTCTTTGCAGCAATTCGACCATGAAGGTCAACTCCTCTGAACAGTTGATGTTGAGATGTGTCTGTTACTT
This sequence comes from Salvelinus fontinalis, assembly GCF_029448725.1. NCBI lineage: Eukaryota > Metazoa > Chordata > Actinopteri > Salmoniformes > Salmonidae > Salvelinus > Salvelinus fontinalis. The sequence continues at coordinate 43,929,278 of NC_074682.1, forward strand.
GAACTCTGTGAAGCATTTATTTGGGCTGTAATTTCTGAGGCTGGTAACTCTAATGAACTTATCCTCTGCAGCAGAGGTAACTCTGTGTCTTCCTTTCCTGTGACGGTCTTCATGAGAGACAGTTTCATCGTAGCGCATCATTGCGCATTGACTGACATGTCTTAAAGTAATGATGGACTGTCGTTTCTCTTTGGTTATTTGAGCTGTTCTTGCCAAAATAAGGACTTGGTATTTAATCAAATAGGGCTATCTTCTGTATACCACCCCATACCTTGTCACAACACAACTGATTGGCTCATGCGTTAAGAATGCTAGAAATTCCATAAATTAACTTTTAATAAGGCACACCTGTTAATTGAAATGCATTCCAGGTGACTGCCTCATGAATGCCAAGAGTACGCAAAGCTGTCATCGAGGCAAAGGGTTGCTACTTTGAAGAATCTCAAATATAATATATATTTTGATTTGTTGAACACTTCTTTTGGTTACTACATGATTTCATATGTGTTATTTCATAGTTTTGATGTCATCACTATTATTGTACAAAGTAGAAGTGCATTTGTAAAGTATTCAGAATGAGTAGGTGTTAACTTTTGACTCATTCTGTATATATTTCACAGTTTTGAACCCCAAAAAACTCATAGGCGGCCGCCCAAGGGTTTCTCTGGCAGAAAAGTCCCTGCACTGAGATATGCCTCAAGGCCCACACCCTAACCCAGTTTGCTATGGAATTATGATCTCTCATATGGACCTGACCAGAACCCTCCAGCCAATGAGATATGCTACAAAAACCATCCAAATCTCTCTCGACCTCTCTCCAAATGTTCTCAAACCCCCTCGGCCCGAGTCTTGATGACTTCCCAAATGGACACTTAGAAGTTCCTCCCAACTCCATAAACAATCTCTCTCTGGTAATCCCACAGTAAACCAGCTTAGCCCATCTCCAGTTAAAATGGCCTTCCCAGTGCATTCTCTACCCCCTTCCAACTCACAGGAGCTTTGAAACCCAGCGGTAACTTAATTTGGCCGTCTCTCCAGCTCTCTTTGTCCTCAGGGAAGCAGGAAGTGTTTTTAGGAGCAGAACAGCCAGTTCAGTACAGTCCTGGTGTTTTCATGGTAGACAAATACGAATACGGCCAGAGGAATGTTCTAGAATTCTGTGAAATGCCACAACTAAGTACTTGATGGTCTTTGTGATGTCAGATCAGTGAGTGAATGTGCTAGAGTTGGAACACCTGAAGCTCCTTTTGACCATGGAAAAAGCACTCCTATTGGCAGTGTGGTCCACCCACCAACTCCTATCCACACTACCCTGTGCTCCCTCATAAACATTCCCCACATGTTTCTCTCGGACCTCCAGTGAGTCTATCTGCTATAAGAGCAGGCTGACTGGCCAAGACAAGGCACAGGGGGCCAGTATCTTTTTTTAGGTTTGTGGCGAGGGCTGAATCTTCTGTGTCAAGACAACACAAGCCTCGGCTCACTTGCTAGTCATAAAAGTCTGTTACAATTCGTGAGAGACTTACACCCCTAAATACCAGAGAGATAATTGATTCAGTCAATGCCTCTTTTTGGTTTCCATAGCATTGTGCAACAAACGAACAGTTGACATGGCTCATTTAAAGAGGAGAGTGTGTGCGACAGTATGTTCCAACACAGTGTAGCCAAAGATAGTACAATATGACGATTTGCAGAATCTGCTTCTCCAATAGAAATCTCTGATCATACTTGTAGGTGATTCATGCGCAGAAACACGTCATCAGGTCTAATGGCCGTGTCGCACCGAACTGCGCATGTGCAGACAGTCAAATCAAAGGCACAACTTCAATATAAAGTTGTTTTGATGAAAAGTGTCAGTTTTTCTCTTTCACGAGGTTGTAGCAACGAACATTTCAGCTACTTAAGAGATTGGCTTGAATCAAGGTTTTGTATTTTTCTGAAATTTAACAGCTAAGGTTTTCACTTGACTTGGCAAACTTCAGTCTGGTCTGCCGAGTCTGCTTTATGAAGAATTCCCGAAAGTATTGTGACGTTGCGCCTCTAGGTTTAGAACCTCTAAGGTCGAGCACTGTGTGAGGGGCCAGGGTCTTAGTTACAGAAAGTGACAAGAAGTGAAATTCCATGGTAACAGAATGATGCTGACTCAGATTTCTTTTTTTACTTTAAAAGTATGCCAAACAAAAACCATTGATTGCAAAGTTAAACAAACCATACGACTCAATGCACAAGCACTACGTTTAACAATTTCCACCGAACATTTTACAAATATACATGTACAGTGCAGATGTAAAGTTTGGTAACAGAATGATAAAATCTTCCTCAGTTTGTGACCACGTTTTCCCAAAACTCTGTTAAATATCTACTCCAAATTAAGATTCAAAGATGTCTACAAAAATAATCGGGTGTCAGCTTTGATATGACACCTTGAGTTTGAAAAAAAATATTTTGGTTATTAGACTATAAGTGAAGTTGATTAACACCCGGTAACAGAAATATAATAACAGACTGACATTATGCGTCCCTAATTTCTACTTCACAAAAAGGCATAATTATAAATGTCATTCTCTTCATGGTGATGTATCCTGAATAGATACACAAAGTTAACTAAATGTAATATCCTCCTTTGCATGTTTGGTTATATTTCTATCATTCTAATGAGCTCCACCCCCAAACAAGACCAAATTTGGTTGGTCTGGAGCGGACCAAATCTGTACCAGTGGAGGCTGGTGGGAGGAGCTATAGGAGTATGGGCTCATAGTAAGTGCTGGAATGTAATAAATGGAACAGTATCAAACACATCAAACATAAGGAAACCACATTCTATTAATTCCATTTGTGACAACCCTCCCACTCTGTCTGCCGAATTCTTTCTCTTTGCTCTTGTTTTCCTTAATAGGATGTCGGTGGGCGGAGCTGGGAGGGTCGTCAGCGAAATGGGACACACCTGGGCTCGGGTGTGTCCTGGGGATAAATATATCTTCACCCCATTCATTGAGGAGACTCGCTCCATGCAGACACACTGTTATTTTTGGTTGTGGAATTTTGTGGCTTGTTTGTTTTGGCACCTCTCAACAAACCTAATTTTCACCATCTATGCACACAACCACTCATTAACACTACTGATTACACACAGACACCATTGTTAATTGTTTGTAGTTTACTTTGTTTAATAAATATATCGGTTATTCCTTATCTCCACGTTGTCTCCTTCTTTGTTACGGGCTACGAGCTGGTTCATGACACATTCCAGCCATTCCAATGAGCTCATTGTCCTGTAGCTCCTCCCACCAGCCTCCACTGACCTGTACCAATCAGAGTATGTTTACTGTACATGCACACTAATAGTCCGATACCAAACTGATAATGGCAGTAGGCCGAGTATTCCATTAGCCATGTAAACACCTTACTTAGCTAATCTTAATTGGTGTAAGGTCATAATCAAAGTAAGCATATGCAAATTTAAACACCTGGTTGTCTCAGCAATCTTTCAAATTATTAGGACATGTAAAGACCTTAATCGGCGTTCCAGCGGTGTGTTTGATGTGCACATGTGCTAGCACCAGCAGTGCAAGCCTCCCTCTTTTCAAACATTATATAACCGAGCTCAGAATCAAATAGGCTTCCCAAAAATGACATGGTACGTGTGGTAGAACAATTATTTTAATTGCCGATTTTCTGCCTTTGTCAAATTCCCATCAGGTAGCCTGATTTCAGATGTGTCCATGGAAACAGGATTATTAAGCAAATCGTTCTCCTTGCAAAGCATGTAAACATTTTAATCAAACTATTATATTAATTTGCCTATTCACAATAATCTTTTGTTCTTGTAACTGTACACATATACAGTACCAGTCAAAAGTTTGGACACACCTACTCATTCAAAGTTTTGTATTTTTTTACATTGTAGAATAATAATGAAGACATCAAAACTGACAACACATATGAATCATGTCGTAACCAAAAAAAGTGTTAAACAAATCAAAATAGATTTTAGATTTTTCAAAGTAGCCACCTTTGCCTAGATGACAGATTTTTCCTCATGAAGCTGGTTGAGAGAATGCCAAGTGTGCAAAACCTTTGTGTGTGTGTGTGTGTGTGTGTGTACAGTTGAAGACGGAAGTTTACATACACCTTAGCCAAATACATTTAAACTCAGTTTTTCACAATTCCTGACATTTAATCCTAGTAAAAATTCCCTGTTTTAGGTCAGTTAGGATTACCACTTTATTTTAAGAATGTGAAATGTCAGAATAATAGTAGAGAGAATTATTTATTTCAGCTTTTATTTCTTTCATCACATTCCCAGTGGGTCAGAAGTTTAAATACACTCAATTAGTATTTGGTAGCATTGCCTTTGAATTGTTTAACATGGGTCAAACGTTTCGGGGAGCCTTCCACAAGCTTCCCACAATAAGTTGGGTGAAGTTTGGCCCATTTCTCCAGACAGAGCTGGTGTAACTGAGTCAGGTTTGTAGGCCTCTTTGCTCGCACATGCTTTATCAGTTCTGCCCACACATGTTCTATAGGATTGAGGTCAGGGCTTTGTGATGGCCACTCTAATACCTTGACTTTGTTGTCCTTGCCACAACTTTGAAAGTATGCTTAGCGGGTAGATTTGCTTTTAGCCAAATCCTTTTAGAGCAAGCCAAATAATTTCATGTTTTAAAAAGTTATCCTAGATCAGGTTTCATTGTTTGAATGGTAAGATGCCAATCATTTGAGTTTGGAAGATCCATTTGCAACCAAGCTTTAACATCCTGACTGATGTCTTGAGATGTTGCTTAAATATATCCACATAATTTTCCTACCTCATGATGCCATCTATTTTGTGAAGTGCACCAGTCCCTCCTGCAGCAAAGCACCCCCACAACATGATGCTGCCACCCTGGTGCTTCACGGTTGGGATGGTGTTCTTCGGCTTGCAAGCCTCCCCCTTTTTCCTCCAATCATAACGATTGTCATTATGGATAGTCATTTTTGTTTCATCAGACCAGAGGACATTTCTCCAAAAAGTACGATCTTTGTCCCCATGTGCAGTTGCAAACCGTTGTCTGGCTTTTTTTAATGGCGGTTTTGGAGTAGTGGCTTCTTCCTTGCTGAGCGGCCTTTCCGATTATGTCGATATAGGACTCGTTTCACTGTGGGTATAGATACTTTTGTACCTGTTTCCTCCAGCATCTTCACAAGGTCCTTTGCTGTTGTTCCGGGATTGATTTACACTTTTCGCACCAAAGTACGTTCATCTCTAGAAGACAGAACGCGTCTCCTTCCTGAGCAGTATGACGGCTGTATGATCCCATGGTGTTCATACTTGCATACTATTGTTTGTACAGATGAACGTGGTACCTTCAGGCATTTGGAAATTGCTCCCAAGGATGAACCAGACTTGTGGAGGTCCACAATTATTTCCTGAGGTCTTGGCTGATTTCTTTTGATTTCTCCATGATGTCAAGCAAAGAGCCACTGAGTTTGAAGGTAGGCCTTGAAATACATCCACAGGTACACCTCCAATTGACTCAAATGTTATCAATTTGCCTATCCGAAGCTTCTAAAGCCAGAAGCTTCTAAAGCCATCTGTTTAAAGGCACAGTCAACTTAGTGTATGTAAACTTCTGGTCCACTGGAATTGTGATACAGTGAATTTTAAGTGAAATTATCTGTCTGTAAACAATTGCTGGAAAAAGTACTTGTGTCATGCACAAAGTAGATGTCCTAACCGACTTGCCAAAACTATAGTTTATTAACAAGAAATTTGTGGAGGGGTTTGAAAAACAAGTTTTAATGACTCCAACCTAAATGTATGTAAACTTCCGACTTCAACTGTGTATATATGTGTATGTTTTTCCTAGGGTGCTGCAGCACCCCTACTTCCCGCGACTATGATTATTCTCCCTCCTGATGAGGGAGAGAAATGTGAAAATATCTTAAAGGTGAACTGCACTCACCGATTCCGCATGTGTTCGGTCATTACTGAAGCCCAAATGAGAGTTGTCTTTGGGGTGTGATTTAATGTGGGTGTGTCTTTGCCATTCAAGTTCAACAAACAAAGGCGTTAGTAACTTAGTGACAGCTAAGTAAGCAAAGCTAGCTTTGCTACTGAGAGAAGTTTTGAAGTTGATATTTTCTCCCCTTCTGACTGACTCGCCGTCTCAAGATGATCTGCTAATTTAGTTCAATGTGTAGGCTAAAGCCTGTGTTCATCTTGTTATAGCACTAAAGGGGGGACCAGCTCCATATTAACGCCCATGATTTTGGAATGAGATGTTCGACGAGCAGGTGTCCACATACTTCTCTTGATGTAGTGTGTATACGGTGCTTTCAAAGTAGACCCCCCTTCATGTTTTCCACATTTTGGAAAATTTAATAAAACATGTTTTCTCATCAATCTACACACAATACCAACGCGGTTGTAACGCAACTCTTTTTTGTAACGCCTGGATCACACCTACAACGTTATAGCGCAAAATGGTACGCAGCATCATCTGGATATGTGTGCAACAAAAGTTCAACATTCACCTTCTGCTACTATTTTTGTCAAGCCGTCTACGGATACAATTTGATGCATATGTTCGATAAATCCAACGTATGCACCACACACAATGCACTGCAGCCGTCTCTGCAAGGCAATGCTGCAAGGCAAACACATCGTTCCATTGGAAATGAATGTATTTCTGGTGTAACAAAACGCAAAAGACGCTGTCGGTGTGACCGGGTCGTTAATTCTTCCATGGATCTCACACTAAATTCAGCACAACGGGGATGTAGCACTGTTTAAACTAACACTATTCAAAGGCCACAGAGAAACTTGCAATAACAACCTGTACTTGGTTCGATGACAACTTGTAGAAGGCTTATATCTATATTTTGGAATGTCGGTTGTTGATTTCACCACAAAGGGAACAGACCACTTTTTCTGTTAACTTAAATGAATCACGACCCAGCATAGGATATCAACAGTGACAACGGTTGACTGTCCAAAATATGTATTGGTGTGTGGCCAGCGACTTTTATAGAGAGACCACCCAAATGCTCTGTGCCATTTCATTAACTCCTCGTTCTAAGTCCTGCGCATCCCAGCTTGACAATATCAGCGGTACAGAACCAAAGATATTGAGTCGTTTTAAGCAATCAATCTTACGTCATCGTGATGACTAAACTTTTATACTAACATCACCAATCTGAGGTAAAAATTATTTATAGTTCCACTAAATTGTATAGCTTGAAAATGAAAGCTTGTGTAAGGTAGTAACACAAACTGTCCACATTAGGGAAATTAGCGCAGTATACCATTTTTTATTTTTTTATTTAACTAGGCAAGTCAGTTAAGAACAAATTCTTATTTACAATAACGGCCTAGGAACAGTGGGTTAACTGCCTTGTTCAGGGGCAGAACGACAGAGTTTTACCTTGTCAATATGGCAAAATAGTTGGGAGGAGTCTTTACGCTAACATTGTGTTCTGATGTATTTCTAATACCTAATAAGACTTTACCTGCTTGATGTTTTCTAAGACCCATTTTCCATCCTATGAACTTGACATGTTCGTGCTCATGTTTTTTTTTTTTGTTGCATGGAAATGCCCCTAAGCAAGGAACAGAAGGATATAGGTCTACAGTGTGTTATACAGTAAATAACCATTAACAACACTACCTACATAAGACATTAGTGTTATCAACATACATTATGATTATTCAGGGTAACTTGTCAGTAATGCATAACATCATACGTGTCCAAATATCTGTGTAAAATGTAGGCTAACTAAAGTGGTCACTGACACCAGTGGGAACTATGGAATTATGCCTATAAATCTAACTGGCCAGAACCACAGTGACCGTCTGTCTGAATATCCAGCTGTATGTTTACATCCTGACTCTCCAGGGCTGAGAAACCCACAGGCTAAAGACCTCTTTATCTGTGTCCAGCACAAACTCCTAGTCTCAGACACACACCACTATCTCTCCCTGACCTCTGATCCAAGGAGAGAAGACACAAAACTGAAGTATTTAAGGAAAATGTAATTAATTATTCCACGCATCTAGGGCTATGTGTTGCTGTTTATTACCTTTTTTCTGTGTAGTATTCACCTTCGTCATTTGATTGAATGTGTCTAAATGTGCAATAATAACACCATGAGGGTCAGGCTGGCTGGCTGTTTTTTTTCCTCTGGTCTGTGGTCAGAATGTACAGAGAAAACATGTCCTGTTCCCTGTGTGTGTGTGTGTGTGTGTGTGTGTGTGTGTGTGTGTGTGTGTGTGTGTGTGTGTGTGTGTGTGTGTGTATGTGTGTGTGTGTGTCTCAGTGTGTGTCTCAGAGCTGGGTTGCAGCCAGCAGCACAGAACCAAGGAAAGCAGCACAGTGACGTTCCACGTGCTGTTTGTGTCCAGAGGATAGAGAGAGGGACGGAGAGAAGGGGGCAGAGAAAGGGAGGGAAGGAGAGTTGGACGGCTAGATATAAAGAAAGAAGGGGATAGGAAAGAGGATAGGGGAGGAAGAAATGTAGGGTGAAGGAAAGTTTCATGGTTGGCTGTGTTTTTTTTTTCTTCTCCATATTATCCCATCTTCACTCAATAGGGGTGGAGTAATGGGCTGTGTATGTGTCTCCTCCCAGATGCTAATAGCTGACTGAGCTTCAAGTAGGACCAGACTTTCACTTCACTCAGCTCCAGCCCAGTGCCTCAAACCTACTGTACCTAGACCTGCAATAGCCCTATATACAGTACCAGCCAGATCCATGCATTTAGAGTGTTGGACCATTGAGGTTTCTGCATTATGAAGCATTTACATGAAACCACAACATTCTATGGCAGCCATGTTAGCATTCCATTTACATGAAACCACAACATTCTATGGCAGCCATGTTAGCATTCCATTTACATGAAACCACAACATTCTATGGCAGCCATGTTAGCATTCCATTTACATTAAATGGGGAATATTTAAATAATGCTATGTACCTGAATGTCTAAAATTAGATCAATATTCAAAATTCTAGAAGTTGGCCCAACTCTCTAAATACATGGCTCTGGTACAGACACAGCTGTCATCTGACCCTGCAGCCTGCAGCCCCTCTCTCCCTGCTCCTTTAAGCTTCATACCCAACCCTCCAAACCATATATGACATTTACACAGCTTGACCTCAAAGATCACAGCCTGCATGTGTTTGACCTTTATTTCTGGAAATATTGATGTAGCACTCTTGTTAACACCTAGAACCCTGCAGAATAAGGGTCTCACTGTGCTGGCCTGTAACCTCCCAGCCCTACAGTATACCAGTGGTGTGTGTGCTTTAGCTCTGGAATATTTCGTCACAGGATGTGAGCTCATGTCTGGTCTGTGAGGTCACATCCTGTCTGGCAGTGAGGACACAGGGTTTGTAGCTGTATTTGACAATTAAATTATTTTTCCTCCCTCCTCCATCTCATCTTCTGTCCGTTGATGGTATCAATTCATCCCCTCAGGCAGTCTCCTCTCTTCCTCATCCCCCTCTTCTTACTCCTCGTCCCTCCCACCAAGTTAAAATATATCTGTCTGTGACAGAACCTCCTCTGGTCCCTGTCATCCAGCTGGAGCTGCTGACTGGGCTGACCGAGGCTGACCTGTCCCACACTGCCTTGCTGCTTTGTTTTGGGTTTTAAACTCAGGGCAGGGTATCGGTTGTCCAGGCAGCCTGGCAGGGGTTCAGAGGAACAAATTAAGAAAACACGTTCTTGGTTAGATTTGACACAGGTGTACAAGCATTGGTCTTGTACTATTATACTCCTAAGAAAAGCAGAAGCCTTTCCACCCCCATAACATGAACAATCTGCTACAGTAACATAATTTGTGCCCAGGCGTGCCAGCTTAAACCTGGCAGGGTTGTTTTCAACAATAGTCTTTGAACTCAAGTTGAACCGGGTCGATCAGATCACTTCAGAGGAGGAATGAAGAGTGAGATGATTCCTTTGGAGCAGGATTAAGGAAGGATTGAGGGGTTGTATGAACATATCTACTGTATTTGGAGGAGGAAGGATGGAGAGAGAGTGTGAGGAACCGATGCTTTTGAAGAAAGGATGGAAACTTGTGTTCACACTTGGAGCGATCATGTGTTCCAATGGACCTGTTTACTAGTAGTTTCCAGAGAGCTGCCTGCCTGCCTCCTGCCTGCCTGCCTCCTGTGGCTTTATAGACTTCCTAGAGTAGCAGACACTCTCCAGGCCTTACCTCTCCTCATAAACAACACATAGAGGCAGGCTAGTGGTGGGGGAACCATAGCCTCCTCTCTCCACAGACCTACTAGATGTAATTCAGGGTAGAATGGAAGAAGTGAACTCTGGATTAGTGGTAATGTAAGACAAACACTCTTTATGTTCTCCACCTGACTTCTTTGTCTTAGCTCTCTTTCTTTCCCCTCTGTCTCTTTCTGGGGGTAATCTCTCGATCAGCTCTAAGGCACACACACATATTCTCTGTCACTCTCTCTCCATCGTCTGCAGACTGGACTAAAACTTTAGGGGGCCCTCAGGAGAATTAGGGGCCTGTGTGCGCAAGAGTGTTTTTGTCCTGCTTTCAGGACACAAGGCCCTCAGTCACTCTCTTGTTCTCGGGCCTCTCAGCTTGTCAGCCAAGTAGGAATGTAGGTCACACTCACAGTTCCATACAAAGAACATTGTTTGACAGTTGGGACACTCAGCAACAGCCTGGGAGGTGTGTATGTGTGTGTGTGGTCAACTCTCCCTGTGTTGAACAGGCAGGATTTGGATAAAGGAGAGTAGGAAAAGGGGAATCACACAAGTGAATGTCCCTCTGTGTTCTGTATGACATCACGTGTCAAATTTGACTGTTTCCTGTACCCTGTGATTTCACTTAGCGTAAACCACACGACGCTACACGTGCTGTACCTCATGATCCTTTGTAAGCCATGTTGATAAGCCTTCTCTTTCTCTCCTGTCTGCAGTATGCCTTCAATGACTTGAGTGGCTCAGTGTCTCTGGCCTGGGTGGGAGATGGCACAGGGGTAAGTAGAGTGTAAACTGTGTGTGTGTGTGTGTGTGTGTGTTCACCTGTAAAGCCTGTGTTGTATCTCCACAGGTGCTTCTGGTGCTAACCACATTCCAGGTGCCTGTCTTCATGATTCGCCTTGGCCAGTCTAAACTCTACCGCAGGTCAGAAACTCCAGATACAGGAGATACGGGTCTATTTTTACCAGTCTCAACTCATCAGCGATTGAATCGCACATTAACTTTTGGGGTCACCCTTAAAATAGTGGAGTTGGCCTCCCGGGTGGCGCAGTGGTCTAGGGCACTGCATCACAGTGCTAGCTGCGCCACCAGAGTCTCTGGGTTTGCGCCCAGGCTCTGTCGCAGCCGGCTGCGACCGGGAGGTCCGCGCACAATTGGCCTAGCGTCGTCCGGGTTAGGGAGGGTTTGGCCGGTAGGGATATCCTTGTCTCATCGCGCTCCAGCGACTCCTGTGGCGGGCCGGGCGTAGTGCGCGCTAACCGAGGGGGCCAGGTGCACGGTGTTTCCTCCGACACATTGGTGCGGCTGGCTTCCGGGTTGGAGGTTAAGAAGCAGTGCGGCTTGGTTGGGTTGTGCTTCGGAGGACGCATGGCTTTCGACCTTCGTCTCTCCCGAGCCCGTACGGGAGTTGTAGCGATGAGACAAGATAGTAATTACTAGCGATTGGATACCACGGAAATTGGGGCGAAAGGGGGTAAAATTTAAAATAAAAAATAGTGGAGTTATGATGCTTTTAATATAAGGATTCCTGATTTTGTATTGGGAGTGCCCAGTAGGTTTTTGTACATTCCCCCCCTGTCTCTCTCTCCCAGCGAGGACTATGGAAAGACATTCCAGGACGTGACCCACCTGATCAACAACACGTTTGTTCAGACTGAGTTTGGCATCGCCATTGGTCCTGACAACTCTGGCAGGGTCAGTGCTTCTTCCCTTCATGACTACGTAGACATATTCTGTCTGTATAGACTGGATTGTACCTAGAGGATTCAGTCAACAGATGCACAGCTCCAGTAATCAAACTAGTCTTTGTTTCTCTCTGGTACTAGTGATCTCCTGGGTTCTCCTCTGATCCACTGTCTTTCTGTCATCCAGGTGATCATGACAGGTGATGTGTCAGAGGGAGGAGGATCCCGGATTTTCCGCTCGCTGGATTATGGACATAGTTTTTCCCCAGCGGACCTCCCCTTCTTTCCTCTGATTCAGACACTGTATAACCCCAACGACAGTAACGTGCTACTGACCCTCAGCATCACGGTACATAACCCTGACCCTAAGCCATAACCCTGACCCTCAACATCATTGTACATGACCCTAACCTCTAACCTCTGATCCCTGACCCTCAGCATCATGGCACATAACCCTCGATTAAGGCAGCCTCCGAGGGGTTGGGTTAAATGTGAAAGACACATTTCAGTTGAATGCATTCGGTTGTACAACTGACTAGGTATCTGCCTTTCCTCTTTGAATATGATCTGTTTTTTTCGTCCCTCTCTCCTCTCCTCCAGTTGGAACTGTGGCTGTCTGAAGACTTTGGCTCCACCTGGAGGAAGATCCATGACAGCGTGTGTCTGGTCAGATGGTGAGAGCTTCCATTTAACCAGTTCATTATTAATCAATCAGTAACAATGGATGTTTTTTATGATCTTGTTTACTTCCAAACAAACATCTATGTCCTCTAGCTCCGTATTCGAACAGCATATAATTTACCTCTGTATCGCCCGGATCCTTCTCCCTTTTTCTCTCATTTTCTCTCCCAATCAGTGGTGTGAGCAAAACAAACAGCTACAGGAGTTGTGTGTGTGTGTGTGTGTGTGTGTGTGTGTGTGTGTGTGTGTGTGTGTGTGTGTGTGTGTGTGTGTGTGTGTGCAAGCTTGACTTTATTGTTGTTATTCCAGCTGTCTTGCCTGTCAGTTGTGACCACATATTTGACTCCAGTTTCAGTGCAGCAACAGAAGTTCAGATCAGGTCAAAGAGACAGGATGTGGTAGTTACTGCACAATCATCGCCTCGCACAGCATTCTGGGAACTCTGTGGCCACAGCTTCAATTGGAGCTCTGACCAGAATGCATTACACAAGCAGTTTGGGCTCCCAGGACAGTGAATCAGGAGTCAGCAGAATAGTGTATATTCATTTCACAACTCCTGGTAGAGGTCAGTTGTACAGTGGGTTGGTGAATATTGTCACTTCAGCAGCAGTCGAGTGACACCTCAGTCAGGTGGGAACCAGATGTTTTCATTCCTTTAAAGGGGTGTCACGGTGGGATGAGTCCATATTCCACACCATCTGTTTTGTATAACCCTGCTACGTGTATACGCGTCAGGAGGAATGTACCGGCCTCAATCCCCAGTGAATAGGAAAGATCTCTTGTCTGTCTGTCTGTCCGTCTGTCTCACTGTCCGTCTGTCTGTGTGATCCTAGGGGTCCTGAGGACAGCATCTACTTCACCACAAACTCTAACGGATCCTGCAGTGAGTAGACCATGACGACAGTAACACAACCTCATGTCAACTCAACACTAATAACAACAAATAAATCACTAACAGTAGAATCATTGAGCCAGACATCTGTCCAGAGAGACTGCACTAACAATAACACAGCCACACGATTCACCATACACAACAGCACACAATGATACACTACATGACCAAAAGTATAGGGACACCTGCTCGTCGAACATCTCATTCGAAAATCACGGGCATTAATATGGAGTTGGTGCCCCCTCTGCTGCTATAATAGCCTTCACTCTTCTGGGAAGGATTTCCACTAGATGTTGGAACATTGCTACGGGGACTTGCTTCCATTCAGCCACAAGAGCATTTGTGAGGTTGGGCACTGATGTTGGGCGATTAGGCCTGGCTCGCAGTTGGCGTTCCAATTCATTCCAAAGGTGTTCGATGGAGTTGAGGTCAGGGCTCTGTGCAGGCCAGTCAAGTTCTTCCACACCAATCTCGACAAACCATTTCTGTATGGACCTCGCTTTGTGCACAGGGGAATTTTCATGCTGAAACAAAGTTGGAAGCACAGAATCGTCTAGAATGTCATTGAATGCTGTAGCGTTAAGATTTCCCTTCACTGGAACTAAGGGGCCTAGCCCGAACCATGAAAAATAGCCCCAGACCATTATTCCTCCTCCAAACATTACAGTTGGCATTATGCATTTGGGCAGGTAGCGTTCTCCTGGCATCCACCAAACCCAGATACTTCCATCGGACTGCCAGATGGTGAAGCGTGATTCATCACTCCAGAGAACGTGTTTCCACTGCTCCAGAGCGGGCTTTACACCACTCCAGCCTACTCTTGGCATTGAGCATGGTGACCTTGTGTGTGGCTGCTCAGCCATGGAAACCCATTTCATGAAGCTCCCGACAAACCGTTATTGTGCAGACGTTTCTTCCAGAGGCAGTGGGGAACTCGGTAGTGAGTGTTGCAACCGATGACAGATGATTTTTACGCGCTTCAGCGATCCCATTCTGTGAGCTTGTAGTTCACCAGGGCAGCTCTAGCGGGGCCGAAATTTGATGAACCGACTTGTTGGAAAGGTGGCATCCTATGACTGTGCCACGTTGAAAGTCATTGAGTTCTTCAGTAAGGCCATTCTACTGCCAATGTTTGTCTATGGAGATTGCATATATGTGCGCTCGATTTTATACACCTGTCCTCAACGGGTGTGGCTGAAATAGCCAAATCCACTAATTTGAAGGAGTGTCCACATATTTTGTATATATGGTGTATATAGATGAGCAAAAAATCTCAAACTTTGTACTGATAACAATCATACGTGTTTTGACTCGTCTCTTTCCCTCTCCCCTCTTCAGATGATAAGGGCATGTTGGAGCTGAAGAGGTCTCTAGACTATGGCAAGAACATCAAGACCATCGCCAGCAAGATCTACTCCTTCGTACTGGGAGGACGCTTTGTCTTCGCCTCCATCATGACTGGCTCGGTGTGTGTGTGTGTGTTACGTTAGTATGTGCATTTCCACAGTAAAGTCTGCGTGTGTTATAATGTGTGTGTGTGTTCCTCAGGGTACCCAGCGTATGATCCATGTGTCGGTAGATGGTGGTAATGTGTGGAACATGGCTCAGCTCCCTACTGTTGGCCATGAGCAGTTCTACTCCATATTGGCAGCCAGCGACGACATGGTGTTCATGCACGTAGACGAACCTGGAGGTCAGTCAGAACACACAATTATGGATTAAGATTCTTTCTTAGATGTGTGTCTTTGTTAAGATCTCACTTGTCCCTTGCTATCCTCCCAGATGAAGCTTTCGTCTACATGACAATAGATGGTTTATGAAGCTTTATTTACTTAGTGACACATTGTGACAGACACTGGCATAGGGACCATCTACATATCAGATGACAGAGGGACGCTCTACTCCAAGTCTCTGGAGCGCCACCTCTACACGGCCACAGGGGGCGACACTGATTTCACCAACGTCACCTCGCTCAGGGGTGTCTACATGACCAGCGTACTCACAGAGGGTGGGTCTACACTGCCACACACGGACACAGAGACGCACAGTTTTGAAGTGTTTTTCTATACAGTCTGACCCCCCCCCCCCCCTCCACTCCCTCTGTAGACGGCTCAGTGGAGACTGTGGTGTCGTTTGACCAGGGGGGGGAGTGGCGGCCGGTCCAACGGCCTCGAAACAGCCGCTGTGACACTGAGACCGCCACCAACCGCCCGGACCGAGTGAGACACACACACACACACACAACCCTGTGATTATATATGTGTGCTTTAGCAATACTGTATGTAAGCTTTGTATTTCATGAGTGTTTTGTCCTTGTCCCTTACCCACCCTGTGTGTCTACAGTGCAGCCTGCACATCCACGCCTTATACAGCATCTCTATGAAGATGAACGTCCCTCTGCTGCCCCTCACACAGTTCAACGCTATAGGCCTCATTCTGGCTCATGGTAACACACACACAGTATACACCAGCCATACTCAATATTTCGGACCGCGGTCTGGATCCAGACCCAGAATGGGGTTCATTTTTACTGCTGTTGAGAGTTGTAATAGTAGATTGTACAAGGTGGAATTTAGAAATGTGGAAGTGCATGGGCAGTTATGTCATTCAATGTCAGAAATGTCCAATTTATCAACTAGCCCCCTCAAACTCAACTCTGGATCTCAAAGACAGTTCCACTTCATTATTCCCCTCTAATCAGGGACTGATTTACACCTGGCACACCAGATGGGTGCAATTAATTATCAGGTAGAACAGAAAACCAGCAGGCTCTGGACCTCGTAGGGTAAGAGTCAAATAACCCTGGCACTAGCACCTGTTAGCTTGGTAGCTGGTTAGCCCAGCTTACCTATCTAAATAGTGTAGTTATCATAGCCAGATTACATGCCCAGGGGCCTCCATTGATTTTGTTGAGTCACTCCAGTATCATATGAACACACAAGACATGGCAAAATGTGTAGAATTGCAGGAAAAGAGCTTTAAAACAGCAACATTTTCTCTCTGCCAGCAAGAGAAGTGTGCACAGACGGATCAGTTTGGGGTTGTGAGGTGGAGGTTTGTTACTACACCAATAAATGACAATATCCATCCGGATCTTTGCCACCTTGGAACATCTACACTGAGCCCAAAAAGAACACAAACACAGGCCCACCCTATGGAGCACTAGAATAATGGAACATTCATATCCCTATTCCTTCACTCCCCTCTCCCTCTCTTTCTCTGTCTCCAGGTAGTGTGGGTGACCCAGCGTCTGTGCTGTCTCCTGATGTGTATGTGTCTGATGATGGAGGCTACTCCTGGCTGAGAGCGCTAACCGGACCCCACCACTACGCCATCCTAGACTCTGGAGGCCTTTTGGTGGCTGTCGAACACACATCTGCACCCGTCAACCAGATCAAGTGAGTGAAAGAGAGAGAGACAGACAGAAATGGAGGAGGTCCTGCCATTTCAAATCTTTGCACTCAGGTTGTGTTTGATAATTATGCTAAGAGGCCTTTTCCCCCTCCTCCTCCATCTCCCCTGCAGGTTTTCCACAGACGAAGGCCAGTGTTGGCATGTGTATAACTTCACCAGTGAGCCGCTGTATTTCACAGGGCTGGCATTGGAGCCTGGAGCCCACTCCATGAACCTCAGCCTGTGGGGGTACAGAGTGGGCCTGCAGGGTCCCCTCAGTCACTACTGGGTCTCTGTTACTATTGACTTCAAACAGCTACTCTCCAGAGACTGTGAGTGGACTGTGTGTGTGTGTGTGTGTGTGTGTGTGTGTGTGTGTGTGTGTGTGTGTGTGTGTGTGTGTGTGTGTGTGTGTGTGTGTGTGTGTGTGTGTGTGTGTGTGTGTGTGTGTGTGTGCATGCGTGTGGATGTGCTTGTGATTGCGTTTGTGCCTGTACTTACTGGTCTCCATGTACCCCTGCAGGTGGGGAAGGAGACTATGTTCAGTGGTTGGCGCACTCTGATGACCTCAACAACCCCAATGACGGATGCATTCTGGGATATAAGGAGCGTTTCCTGCGGCTGAGGAAAGATTCTGTCTGCTGGAACGGACGTGATTATGTCATCACCACCCAGCCCACCCCCTGCCCCTGCACACTGGACGACTACCAGTGGTCCGCACCTCATAAACCTTCCCGTCTATGTTACTACTCACTCTCTCTTTACCTTTTATTTGACTCCCTTTCCTCCCCTCACCCATTCAGAGGGGTCGGGTTAAATCTGGAAGACATTTCGGTTGAATGCAATTCAGTTGTGCAACTGACTAGGTATCCCGCTTCCCCATCTTATCCATCTTTCACCATCACCTCTGTCTATCTCTCCTTGTGTTCAAGCAAACAACTGACATATGCATCTCTCTCTGTCTCTCTGTCTCTGTCTGTTGTAGTGACTATGGGTACTACCGTGCAGAGAACAGTTCTGAGTGTGTGGAGCAGGCAGACCTGAAGGGCCATGTTCTGGAGTTCTGTCTTCACGGCACCACAGAACAGCTGCAGACCAGCGGGTAAGGAACTCACCTCACCACAACTAAAAACAAAATCCCTCTCTCTCCTTCCATTTTTCACCGTCTCTTCTGCTCTCCATCCTAAAGCTACCGGAAGATTCCAGGCGACCGGTGTGAGGGTGGGATCCAGCCTAAGAGAAAGGAGATTGATCTGAGGAGAAACTGCATCAGCAATGCACTTCACCCAAAACCCCTGGTCAGTGGTAGCATTCCTGCTACAGCTATGATACAGCATCTGGTAAAGTCTTTGTCTGGGTCAAGGAGTAGGAAAACCATTCTAGACTTAAGTTAACACCCCTCTCCTTCTCTCTCTCAGACGGAGGCCAACTTGTTAAGCTCTGCCTCTATAGTAGTGGTTGTAATGGTGATTCTGCTCATCAGCGCTGCCACAGGGGTTATGCTCGTCAAGAAATATGTCTGCGGAGGGAGGTCAGTTTACCTCACCTATCTCCTCCCTAACTTTTGTCCTCCCTGTGTGTACAGTATGTGACTGTGTGGTTATCTCGCTCAGGTTCCTGGTACACAGGTACTCAGTGCTACAACAGCATGCGGAGGCCAATGGGATAGAGGGAGTGGATGAACTGGACACACACACCACCGAGATGGGCAAAACACACTACCACGAAGACTCAGATGAGGTTCACACACTGCTAGCATACACAGACACACACAGTTTTTGTATGACACAGCAATTTTGTGTACAGCACATTACTAGTACATTCCTGCTCTTGTCCTGCATCATGCACTCGCCTTTGTCCTCACGATATTCTCTCTCTCATTGTGTGTGTGTGGGCGTATATCTGTGTACGTGTGGATTTTCCCGCCCAGGACCTCTTGGAGTGAGAAGCGAGCTGCGAGAGACTTAATCCGCCAACCTGACAGCCTACCCAGGACTACTCCCTCCCAGCATTGCCTCCTCCTCCTGCCGCCACTAATACCGCAGCTGCTCTGAGACTCCACTCCTACTCAATGACTGCAAACAGTTCTTACATACCTCTTCCCTTCCCAAGGACACTGGCACTAAAGGGATGTATCATGTCCTGCAGAGGGCTGGAGAGCAGTGGGGCAGGGGCTGTGGGCTTGGGGCCTGTGGAGGGGAGCGCAGAGGAGAGCTTTTGTGTCCCTAAGGAGCTTTTGTTGTGTCTGCAGCCTTCCTTTCTCCACAACGCTTTCTGATGCAGATTCACGGCGCAGGCGCTCTATTGCTGTGGTGCAGAGAGTCAGGGTACAACAGCAGTGGCACTGGGAATGGTGTGACTGGATCAGACTGAGTTTCTATGGTACAGTACCTGATATGGTACACCCCTACGAAAGAGACAGTATACAAAATGAGATGTGGAAAGCTTTCAACTGAAGTGGTACATAGTTATAAATGTAGTTATGTCTGAAATAATTTTGTACCACGTGTAAAAGATAATAATTTTCATAAACAATATGTGTGAGGTGAAAACGTATACTAAATTTGTTATCGTTTTCAGGCTCATACCAGCTTTAGTGAGTATGACCACATTAACATAAACTAGCTAACCATACAGTACCTTGTCCTACTGTGCTTAGAGTGGACATCTTGAATTATATTACCAAAGCACTTTCATAATTTTGTGTTGCAGAGAAAATTTATCTGATTTGTCATACTGAGAGGGTAGGGAATATGGGGGAAACTACTCAGCAAATGAGTTGTCAAGTCTGAACAGACCATATTGTACTAGTGAATTACTTCAGCAATAATTAAAAATCTTTCATTTTTAACCTCTGCCATGAGGCCTACTTAACAATGTCATAACAATGTCATAAACAGTCATGACAGCTGAAATTAACTTAATTTACACAATCTTTACACACACTGCTATTGAAGTGAACTAGTTGGATAGCAGTTTACCCAGCTAAATCTAAAAATGATCAAATATATGTGTGTGTCTGGTATAGTCTGCTTGTAAACTATTTAACCATTACATTTAGCAAATACATGTGTAAGGCTTATTGTTCATAGTGTATATATGATTAAAGGGTCTGATAATAAATGGTTCATAAATAATATACATGTAATTATTAATGAACTCAAATATATTAACCAATGATATGTAATGTTAGCAAATAGTTTACTTATGGTAACAAACTTTTGAATACTGGTATAAAAGCAGACCCTGTCAACCTGTTACTAAGTTAAATGTGAATCATTGCTCTTTTTTTTATTACGATGAAGGCTATGATTTAATCGAAATCTTGTTTAACAAAAGAAGCGCTATGTTCAAAGTTTGTGTTTGTGGGAATTATTGGATTTTACAATTGGCAAGTGGACACATTATGTGAAATTAATTGTCCTAACATTTTCTTGTCAATATATTTTATTACCTCAGAATTTCATAAGCTAACATATCTAAGAAATAAAAACAGTTTGAGTATTCACTTGTGCTTTATTCACGTAAGCGATATTCATAACATATAGCGGCAGAAATTATCATGGGCCTTCAGTCCCAAGCATTTCATTAGACAATGTTACCTAGTTTTCTTTATAGATTTGAGAAGCACAATATCAAGGAGTTAATGCATGTCTACTGTGTAATGAAGTGATTCCATCTCCAAGTGGATGTAATTCCATCTCCAAGTGGACCCAATTGAGGGTTAGGAGACTTCCTGACCAGGAAACACTCTGGGCTCTTGCAACTGGTACTTGCTTTTTGCAGTTGCAGGCACTCATTTTCTTTTCACACCATCAGGATTGATTAACCAGCTATTATAAATGGCAGCTCATGCTGAGTTTTGGTGCAGTGCTATACTGTGAGATAGCTGTATAATGGACATAATGTTTTGTCTCAGATTTCCATCTTTCTGGGAATAGTCTGTTCCATTGTAGGCCTTGTGTATAGTAGTTTGTTTGCTTGTGTTATTATATATCATTGACAATTTTACAAACAGACTTGGAAAGTCCTCTTTTGCAATATAGGTTGATCTCTTTGAATAAATAATAGTTTAAATGTTTAACTTTCTTGTCATGTCTATTTGATCCTGCTTCACCAAAGAAGGCATTATGCTATAACGCTTTAATTCCTTTACAATCACCTTTCAAAGGAACTCGCGCATCAGGTTTAGTTTATTGGGATCCCCATTACCTACTGCACATACAGCAGCTACTCTTCCTGTGGTCCACATAAAACGTACAAATAATAGCTACATTTTACACTTTATATGAACCAAAAAAGTATGTGTGGAAACAGTGAAACTACAATCTGTTGGCTGGTGGCTATTGAGCAAGAGTGATATTCTGTGTTCCATCAGAATGTCATGCATGGTACGGATTTCAAAGCGTTACCTTAGGCATAGCCTTTAGGTGAGCAAGCCCTATACCCCCAAAATAGTAAGGAAAGCTAAAGTTTACGCAAAAACAGGTAACTAGTAGGTAGACGTGGGCAAATCTTTGTGGATATAGCTAACATACAACCACAGCTAGCTATTTTATAAAATAAACTATAGCTACCAGCCAGAAAAGTGAAGATGGCGACAATTGTACCGGAAGTTGTGCAGTGCACCATACTGAATTTGAATTTTCTAAGTTGTGCTAACAGTTGAAGAGCTGGCTACAAGGTAGCACACGATTTGGCTATGCTTTGTTAAATTGCTATATTTTTCATTACACACTTTAGTATTTGTCGGGTACGAAGGCCAGTTTGCAAGAATGTAGCTTGCTAGAGAATGTTGCAGTAATGCCGATATATTGAGGTGAGTTTCAGTTGTCCGTTTGCTCCCTAGCCAAGTTAAACTGGACCACTTTGCTATCTAGCATTTCCTATGGCTAACTAGCTATCCAATTGACGTCGTTTAAAATTAAATGCAGAATGCCATCCAATTTTTATTTCAAGTGTTGGAAAGATAGCTATCAGTTAATATATGTTGCGCGGAAGCGACCAACGAGTATATGGTCTCACAATGTTATCTAACGTTAGCTATCTAGTAAGTTAGCTCGCTAACTACTCATAGAATGCTATATTGTTTGTTTAGCTAACGTTAGCTGACTACAGGCTGCGGGCTCAATAAGTTGTGTTCAAGAGGCTAGTTAGCTAAGTAAGTTAGCCAAGGCCAATGGACAGCTTGAAGACATGCAGTTGCTAGCTTTAACTAACTAGCGATCAACGTGTTTCTTTCCCCCAAATGTAGATTGAACCTAAATAGAAGATACAGTGGGTTGTGTATGAAATGAATAGCTAACGTTAACATAAATTCTTGCGTTTTTTCCCCCCTGCAGATTTTGTCTTTTGAATATGACCTCGTTACCGTCACCCCAGCAGTACACAGCATCAACCTCAGCATGCAACATATTACCTGGTGATGGGAGTCAGGTGAGTTTATTTACACAGATGTTTATTCTCATGAGCATGGTCGTATTTCTATTACAGCGTATTGGATGACTGTCGCTCATATTCCATTCACCCAGTTCAATGTAACATCCATAGGTTTAGGCTACTACATGATACTCACATTTTCCCTATACCAGTCATGAAGTTGTTACAACCTGGCCTTTGAATTAACGTTTACAACAAATGTGCACACTGGTCGAGAGAAATTTGAGGTGACCGACAGTGGCATATTCAATACCACCTTGCACACTCTTGGATCTAGCTGATCTAGGGTGTAGTCATTAGTCCAACCGTTGCAAACGAGAGTTTATATTGGACACATCCAGGTATGTTTATTTTCGTTTCGTTTGCCTCTGTTTAAGAAACGTTTTA
This sequence comes from Salvelinus fontinalis, assembly GCF_029448725.1. Taxonomy (NCBI): domain Eukaryota; kingdom Metazoa; phylum Chordata; class Actinopteri; order Salmoniformes; family Salmonidae; genus Salvelinus; species Salvelinus fontinalis. The sequence continues at coordinate 43,951,971 of NC_074682.1, forward strand.
CAGCAAAATCAGCGGAATGAATACATGCCTTATCACACGTAAACCCAGTTCACTTTCATAGCAGCCACGTTGTATTCCTCCGCATCTATGCGCTCTCCTGCTCTCACCCTTTCCCTTGGCTTGTGGACTTCAATGGACAACACATCAGCTGTATGTGACCAGGCGAAAAACCTATCCAAGCCAAACCATATCATAACCGCTACACACAGCCTACATCGTTGTCACCATTATTTGCTAATGTACCGTCATAGTCAACATAGCTAATAGAACTAACGCGTTAAACCCCCTACAATCATGCAGTAACGTTAGTGTACAGTCAGTTAGCGGTTATAACCAGTTAGCAGTTACACAGTCGGGTACCGGTGGCAATTAAATTGTAAATCCTTACCTTGACTTGGAAGAGTTCCAGTGTTGTTGGGTAGGCATACCCAACTAGCTAACATAGCATCCCTCTGTTTGAGTAGGCTAAGCTAGCTAGCTGCATTTGCAAGCTGTGAGAGAGAGAAAAAATGACGAAATATACATTTCTGTTGAATGCATTCAGTTGTGCAACTGACTAGGTATCCCCCTTTCCCAGCTCATCCATCTTTCACCATCACCTCTGTCTATCTCTCCTTGTGTTCAAGCAAACAACATACATATGCATCTCTCTCTCTGGCATCTCCAAAACTGTTAAACTATTATCTTTCTCTCTCTTTGAGTCCACTACTCACCATATTTTATGCACTGCAGTATTAGCTACCTGTAGCTTATTCTTTCAGTTTTTAATTTTTTTTATTTAACCTTTATTTAACCAGGTAGGCCAGTTGAGAACAAGTTCTCATTTACAACTGCGACCTGGCCAAGATAGAGCAAAGCAGTGCGACACAAACAACACAGTTACACATGGGATAAACAAACGTACAGTCAATAACACAATAGAAAAGTCTATATACAGTGTGTGCAAATGTAGTAAGATTAGGGCGATAAGGCAATAAATAGGCCATAGTGGTGAAATAATTACAATTTAGCAATTAAACACTGGAGTGATAGATGTGCAGAAGATGAATGTGCAAGTAGAGATACTGGGGTGCAAAGAAAAATAAATAAATAACATGGGGATGAGGGAGTTGGGTGGGCTAATTACAGATGGGCTATGTACAGGTGCAATGATCTGTAAGCTGCTCTGACAGCTGATGCTTAAAGTTGGTGAGGGAGATTTAAGTCTCCAGCTTCAGTGATTTTTGCAATTCGTTCCAGTACTGTGTAAGTCTACGGAAGGGGGGGAGAACCATGAGCCTCTTAGGTTTTGTATTGAAGTCAGTGTACCCAGAGGTGGACGGAAGCTAGCTGTCCTCCGGCTACACCATGGCGCTACCCTACATTATTTGCTGATGTGAATATATTTAGTATAGTTTTGTCTAAAAAGGATCAACAATTTTATGAAATTCACTGAGGATGGTCCTCCCCTCTGAGGGAGCTTCCACTGATGTTGACCTAAGTCTCAACAACATTAACCACAACCTTTGTACAGAGAATGTATCTGGTTCTGCTAAGGCTAATGCAGGTTCTGTCTGTGGCAGGTGCAGCCTAAAGCCCCTCTCCTGCAGATTCTGCGTGTGGCTGGAGCCCAGGAGGACATCTTTACCCTCAAGGAGGTGAGTGGACACAGTTGGCATGGTAACAGCCCTATAAGATAAAGCTATATTGCACTTATTAAAACGTATGTTCACAAACTGTGTGTGTCAGGTGATGCACTACCTGGGCCAGTACATCATGGGGAAGCAGTTGTATGATAAACAGAGGCAGCACATAGTGCACTGTCAGGACGACCCACTGGGAGAGCTGCTGGAAGTCGAGAGCTTCTCCGTCAAAAACCCCAGGTGAGCGCACTCGCACACCCACAGGCTCGTGCTCAGTACACATTATTCTTACACTGTATATAATACGCTTATGCTGTATACTTAACACTTAAGTTCAAGTCGACATGTGTCCTATTTTGCAGTCCAGTCTACGAGATGCTGAAGAAGTATTTAGTTGTGCTGAATTGTTCAGGTAAGTGATCGATGCCTCAGTTGCTTGTGAGATTTCCATTTTAAAAATACAATTTGATGCATTTGAATATGATCCTGCCGGAAACAGGTGAAAGACTAATGCAATGCTGCTTTGTCTGGATTGAGTGTGGGATGATTGTTGATACGAAATCAATATACATATTTTCTCTTTTTCCTCACGTGTACAGTCAAATCATCTACGTATAGGGTCTTAATGAATGTTGAAGCTTTAAGAATGATGGTTTTACCAACCAGTGAAGAATCAGTCTCTCTTTGTATCGCCTTCTAATCTATAAGCTCAGTCTTGCTGGTTGGAGGTGAAAGGTGTGCATGTGTAAACTGTAGAACTGGATCTCTCTTGATGTGGAGGTGTTTAACTCCTCATTTGCCCTGCAGAATTCTTCGAAGAAACCAGAGCTACAGTGTACCTATAGTGTTATAGGGAGTGTGTGTGTGTGTGTGTGTGCGGAGTGTGTTAATTAAAGGGCAGGGTGTGTTTTGTGTGTTACTGTATCTCATTCTGAAACACAGACGCTGCAGAGAGTCTTTCTGTGGGCCGTGAGTGTGTAGAGGGCGGAGTGGAGGACCGCGGTCAGGTAAAGCTGAAGCATGGTGCTCAGGAGAAACAGGGACCCTCAAGCCCACCACCTCACCACACACAACCCCCCCCCCAGGGTAGCTCAATCTGTCAGTCTCTTCAAAATGTAATGAGCCATGCGCGCAGCTTCATAGTTGAGATATCAATTGTTCTGGCCAACTGATTTTGTGGTCTTTATCACCATTATCAAAGTTGGAATACAATCAACTGATTTTAAAATTATTAGTTGCATTGAAAATGTAGAGCAGTTGGTTGATTTTCCCAAGTTTATTGAGCCAGTAGCTTGTGTGTTGTGAGGGGAGGGGAGGGCCACTGTCTTCGCAGGTGTTTATGTGTACAGAGTGGCACCGTCTCTGTACATCCCCATCTCTGGCCTGGCCTGGTGGAGTTCCAACATATAACACTGCCGGACCCACCAGCACCACTCAGAGCATGGGGGGCAGAGTCACTGTCTCTGTCTGTCTCAGAGTTCTCTTCTCTGCCCCAAACCTGCTGGAGGAACACAGCTCCTGATCCAGTCTCGTTTCAAACACCCACTCCCCCATCTACCCCTTCCTCTCTCTACCCGCCCCACACCTGGCCCTTCCCCAAACTTGCCCCTCCATGCAATATCTGCCACCTCTCTCTTCCACCGAAACAACAAACCCCACTTCCCCTTCTCCCTAACACCCAAACTGCCCTTCACCAACACCGCAATAGTTTCTTACCCCAACACCTCTTGTTTCCACTTAGCATTAGTTGCCTCTAGGCCAATAGTGCATATGGGAGTTTACAGTGAGATATGACTAGAGAAGAATTAATGAATGAATGTTGATCATATGAATAGTGATCAATGGGTTTAATTATCTGTGACTACAACTTTTGTTGAGAAGAGGCATGCAGAAATCATTGACTGATATTAAAAATGTAAATTCCCTCAGTCTTTGTGTATTGCAATTTGAAAAATAACAAAAATAAAGATAATATGGGAGGACTGGTTCCTCTTCGTCAAGAAATGCATGCAGACCAATTTAAAGATGTAGTCACTTGTCATCTAATCACGGCATCGTGTTGAATAGTATTCCAACTTGTGTGTGATCATGGAAGATTGAACGCTGCATCTGCGGTGTGGTGTGTCCATACTAATGCTTGTCTGGTTTATGCACACACAAACACCAAGCATGTAGGATTACAGATTAATTTAGGCAGATTGTAGTCAGTCACTCTCTTGTCTCCTTTCATTTTCAACCTTTCTCCGAATGTGTGTGGTTCTGTTGCCCTGTCTGTCCTTATGTGGCCCTCCATTGCCCCAGTACCCATGGACCTATTCCACTGACCTGCCCCCCACCCTCCCTAGGCCGTGCTGTGAAGGAGCTGTGGTTTCGCCAAGTGCCCAGTTTCTGCTCTGTTATCTGATTGGCTCTCCTCCTCCCCTCCTACTTGTGCAGGTGTGTGGGGGCGTGGCCAAGGCGGGCCTGGTTGTGGCCAGTGACGAGGCCCTCCCCATGCAGACCCCGTCTCAGAGAAGACCCCGGGAGCCTGACGAAGGTAAACTCACTCACATGGCTATATATAACTGCTATATTATTTGAGTCCCAACCCCCCCCTGTGGCCTCTCCCTCAGACTCTTTAGATGGCTTGCCCCAGTCGGCCTGCAAACGGCCCAAGCTCGAGGTCACACTAGACGAGTGGGACCTCTCAGGGCTGCCCTGGTGGTTTCTGGGTAATCTGCGTAACAACTACAGTCGCAGAAGCAACGGCTCTACGGACATCCACACTAATCAAGTAAGAAGAATATGCTGTTTACTATAGTCAGTTTATTTGCTTGTCAAGGGGATAAACTCAGGGAGCATAGTCATACAGTGATCAGATCACACACATCCTGACTGAGGGATCAGCTGTCTCCTGCGCAGGATGAGGACACAGCGATCGTGTCGGACACGACGGACGACCTGTGGTTCCTGACGGAGGGGGGAAGTGAACAGGTGAGCGTGGAAATGAAGGAGGCCGTGCTGGAAGAAGGGAGTGGAGGAGAAGGAGAGCCACCACCTGAAGATGAGGGAGGAGGAAAAGAGGAGAAGGCTGATAAGGAGGTAGGACTGTTCTCCTGTAGTTTCTATGTTGAGTGGTACATAAACAATTATATGTTTTCTTTATAGCTCTTGTACTATGGAGTATTATTTCAGACTATAGCTAGGTTGCACCTATGCATACACCTATTTAGCAGATGTTATTGCGGGTGTAGCGTAATGCTTGTGTTCCTAGCTCAGTGCAGTAATATCTAACATTACACAGAATCTAAAAGATTGGAATATAGAAATATTAGGATGATCAATGTATGAGTGGCATTGACTAGAGTACAATATATACACATGAAATTAGTAAAACAGTATGCTACCTTATTAAAGTGACCAGTGATTCCATGTCTATGTACATAGGGCAGCAGCCTCTAAGGTGCAGGTTTGAGTGACTGAGTGGTAACCAGCTAGTGACTAAGTTCTGTGCAGGGTACTGGGTGGGAGCCGGCTAGTGATGCCTATTTAAGTCTGATGGCCTTGAGATGGACGCTATTTTTCAGTCTCTCTGTCCCAGATTTGATGCACCTGTACTAACCTCGCCTTCTGGATGATACCGGGGTGAATGTCATTGATGATCTTTTTGGCCTTCCTGTGACATCGGGTGCTGTAGGTGTCTTGGAGGGCAGACAGTGTGCCCCCGGTGATAAGTTGGGCAGACTGCACCACCCTCTGGAGAGCCCTGCGTTTGTGGGCGGTGCAGTTGCTGTACCAGGTGGAGATGCAGCCCGACAGAATCCTCTCAATGGTGTATCTGCAAAAGTTTGAGGGTCTTCGCGGCCAAACTGAATTTCTTCAGCCTCCTGAGGTTAGAGGTGCTGTTGCACCTTCACCACACTGTCTGTGTGGGTGGACCATTTCAGATTGTCAGTGATATGTACGCCGTGGAACTTTAAGCTTTTCACCTTCTCCACTGCGGTCCCGTGGATTGGCACGTGCTCCCTCTGCTGTCTACTGAAGTCCACGATCAGCACCACTCCTACAGGGCCCTCACTTCCTCCCTGTAGGCTGGTCTCATCATTGTTGGTAATCAGGCCTACTACTGCAAACATGATGATTGAGTTGGAGGCGTGCTTGGCCACACAGTCATGGGTGAACAGGGAGTACAGGAGGGGGCTGAGCACGCACTCTTATGGGGCCCCTGTGTTGAGGATTAGCGTAGTGGTGTTGTTTTCTACCTTCACCACCTGGGGGCGGCCCCTCAAAGTCCAGAACCCAGTTGCACAGGGCGGGGTTCAGACCCAGGGCCCCAAGCTTAATGATGAGCTTGGAGGGTACTATGGTGTTGAAGGCTGAGCTGTAATCAATGAACAGCGTTCTTACATAGGTATTCATCTTGTCCAGATGGCAGTTATCTTTGCTTTTATTGGGTACAGGAGCAATGGTGGACATCATGAAGCAAGTGGGGACAGCAGACTGGGATAGGAAGAGATTGAATATGTCCGTAAACACTCCAGCCAGCTGGTCTGCGCGTGCTCTGAGGACGCGGCTAGGGATCCCGTCTGGGCCGGCAGCCTTACGTTGGTTAACACGATTAAATGTCTTACTCACGTCGGCTACGGAGAACTAGAGCCCACAGTCCTGGAAAGCAGTCCGCTTTGGTGGCACTGTGTTATCCTCAAAGCTGGCAAAGAAGGTGTTTAGCTTGTCCGGGAGCAAGATGTCGGTGTCTGTGACATGGCTGGTTTTCCCTTTGTAACCCATGATTGTCTGGAGTCCCTGCCACATACAGTACCAGTCAAAAGTTTGGACACCTAAAGTGTTAAGGTTTTTCCTTAATTTTTTCTACATTGTAGAATAATAGTGAAGACCTCAAAACTAGGAAATAACATATAGAATCATGTAGTAACCAAAAGTGTTAAACAAATCCAAATATATTTGAGATTCTTCAAAGTAGCCACCTTTTGCCTTGACAGCTTTGCACACTTTTGGCATTCTCTCAACCAGCTTCATGAGGTAATCACCTTAAATGTTTTTCCAATAGTCTTGAAGGAGTTGACACATGCTGAGCACGTGTTGGCTGCTTTTCCTTCAGTCTGCGGTCCAACTCATCCCAAACCATCCCAATTGGGTTGAGGTCGGGTGATTGTGGAGGCCAGGTCATCTGATGCAGCACTCCATCATTCTCTTTCTTGGTCAAATAGCCCTTACACCGCCTGAAGGTGTTTGGGTCATTGTCCTGTTGAAAAACAGATGATAGACTGCTGCGCCGCTTGGGAGTAGTGGGACTAAGGCATGGCATCTCAGTGCTAGAGGCGTCACTACAAACCCTGGTTCGATTCCAGGCTGTATCACAACCGGCCATGATTGGGAGTCCCATAGGGCGGTGCACAATTGGACCAGCGTTGTTATGGTTTGGCCGGGGTAGGCCGTCATTGTAAATAAGAATTTGTTCTTAACTGACTTGCCTAGTTAAATAAATCTAAAACTAAGTGCAAACCAGATGGAATGGCGTATTGCTGGAGAATGCTGTGGTAGCCATACTGGTTAAGTGTGCCTTGAATTCTAAATAAATCAGTGTCACCAGCAAAGCACCATCACACCACTACCTCCATGCTTCACGGTGGGAACCACACATGCGGCGATCGTCTGTTCACTTACTCTTCGTCTCAAATTTGGACTCATCAGACCAAAGGACAGATTTCCACTGGTCTAATGTCCATTGCTCGTGTTTCTTGGCCCTGGCAAGTTTCTTCTTCATATTGGTGACCTTTAGTTGTGGTTTCTTTGCAGCAATTTGACCATGAAGGCCTGATTCATGCAATCTCCTCTAACAATTGATGTGTCTGTTACTTGAACTCTGCAAAGCATTTATTTGGGCTGCAATCTGAGATGTAGTTAATTACAGATGTCTGAGGCTGGTAACTCTACTGAACTTATCCTCGGCAGCAGAGGTACCTTTGGGTCTTCTTTTCCTGTGGCGGTCCTTATGAGAGCCAATTTCATCATAACTGTCGTTTCTCTTTGCTTATTTGAGATGTTCTTGCCACAATATGGACTTGGTCTTTTACCAAATAGGGCTATCTTCTGTATACCACCCCTACCTTGTCACACCACATCTAATTGGCTCAAACACATTGAAAAGGAAAGAAATTCCACAAATTCTCTTTTTACAAGGCACAATTGTTAATTGAAATGCATTTCAGGTGACTACCTCATGAAGCTGGTTGAGAGAATGCCAAGTGTGTGAAGCTGTCATAAGACAAAGGGTGGCTACTTTGAAAAATCTCAAATATATTTTGATTTGTTTAACTTTGTTATTGTTGCTTATTACATGATTCCATATGTGTTATTTCATAGTTTTGATGTCTTCACTATTATTCTACAATGAAGAAAATAGTAAAAATAAAGAAAAACGCTTGAATGAGTAGGCGTGTCCAAACTTTTGACGGGAACTGTACTCTACGTCTCGTGTCTGAACCGTTGAATTGTGTTTCCACGTTGTCTCTACTGACATTTTGCCTGTGATTGCCTTAGGGAGGGCAAAACTGTACTGTTTGAATTTGACCATATTCCCTGTCACCTTGCGGTGGTTTGCACCAACAGTTTTGCGCTGATGCTGCCATCTACCCATGTTTTTGGGGTTTAGGTCAATTTCCATCCGATTAGCGACAGATTTCCACTCAAATATTCATAAAGAAAATATGCAGTACGTGATGACGTAGTGCACACAATGTACTTTCTTTTCAAGTTTTCATTTACCAAATAAAAATCAAAAGTTTCCATCGCATTTTCAACTCTACTGATAGTTTTGTCACAAACTGTTGCGTTAAATAGCAAATGTATTTATTTTATTGAACTTTTTACTTAACTAAATGTTCCTACTGTTGTATTGGCATGTGCGCTCTAGCCAACAGTTCCCAGATACAGTGCGGGTTTTGGTTTTAAAACTTTGTTTCTATTGAACATGCCATACTAATAAAGGCATTTTAATTAATTATATGAAGAGTGCCTTGGTCCTCCTTTCTTTTTGATGACAGTGCGGGTAGGCTTATCTTTATGACGAGAGTATTATGGATAACGCAAAGAATATTTGTTTGTCAAGCAGCAGTCAGGCATCGATCATCATGTCACCAGAATAAGACCCTCAATATTTATTGGAAAGAGACATGAAGCTCATCACTGTGCACTTTCACCACCCTGTGAAGTTCATAACTTATTTAATCTGCAGCCTATTAAACTGCCTTGGTTTCCCAAGATGTAGTGGGAGGACTAGGGCTGTTGCGTGACTGTATTACCGCCACACCGGCAGTCATGAAGGCAGTCAAATTCCATGTGACAGTTTAGTCACGGTAATTAGGCTTCTCCAAGCTCTGATGCTGCTGCTGGTCATTAGTAGCCTACCAAACTTGCTAACTGCCTGGTACTCGGCACTATTGTCCCCCTAATCACTCTGAAATCAATGCAAATGTCATCAAAAATCGAATCCAACACTTCATGAGAGCTCATGTTGTGTCACATTTCTATAGGCTATGCAATTGTGCTAGAAAACAGAGTGGTGGCCTTAACTAAAAAGATGATCCCACCAGCTTTCTATAGGCTATGCATACTATATTTATTTCTCAACTTTCCTAATATTAAGCACATTGCTTTTATTTACAATAGGAGTATAGCCTACCTGGCTGGCATGAAAATGAACCATGTGAAAAGTGTCCTCCATTCGCTATTTCAGTGCATAGATTACGTGTTTAGTTTTTTCCCCGCTGCCCCTGTTTCAAGACAGGTGCATGATAATGGTTCTTCTAGATCAAAACAAATTTCACACATTATTTACTATATGTAAAGACGAGATTAAATCAAGAATAGTCTGATGGGTGACAATATCAGCCTATCACTTGTGAGTTATATATTATCACTTGTGAATGATGCCCAGCATAAGAAACAATGCCTTTTGTTTGTGACTTTGTCAAATTATAGTTGCACACCTCATGTACCCTAGCCCATAAGCCTGTATATTTTGGTATAAGTTTTGAATCACAACTAAAGTGGCCAAATACATTTTAAGAAGTTATCACATTAATCCGCTTTACAAGGGGTGTAGAGCCTAACTGGCATACATACGCAGTGTGTGCGTTTTCAAGTTTGGGGAAGATCATTTTCACCATAAAAATGCACCTTTATAACAAAAGCATTACATGCATATTTTAATTTGTGATCACTTTTGATAAGGGTGTTTTCCCGCTAATGGAACATTCGCACTTATAGTCTACTACCATGTGCGCATTGCTGTGCTTATAATGTGAAGAAATAGCCTGATAGTTTCTCAACATTTTAAGCTTAAAGTTCTGATCTATTTCTTCAGCCACATTGCGTAGAAAATGTTTTTTGATGATAATTGTTGTATTAATTTGGGATCTATCACATCCCACAACTGTCCCAGACTGTTTGGAATATTTATTTCTCGCACAGAATAGAATAAGTCGGCTTTTGTACTATGGGGGATAGTAGATTGACATAGGCTAGTGCTTTTGCTGTACGTTAGGCCTACTCATCTTGTAGGGCTGACGAAAAGTAAATGTGGACAGTTCTTCCAATATCCACCTCGGAATTGGATAAGGACGTGTGCAGTTGCGTCCCCGATGTGTCTGTCTTCACTTGTAGCCTGTGAGAAAGACCTGATCACGTGATGGAGAGCCATGTGAGTGAGATGGAGTTTCGGAGCGCACAGCACTCAGGCAGAAGGGCACAACGGCCACTGGCCGCCAAAGGCATTGATTTGTTTAGGGTGCATTACAGCCACACAAAGGGGATGCCACCGTGAAATTCTTGGCATTATCAAGTGCTTGTCAAATTGTAACTGATGTGTGTACAGCCTGCGCGAAAAACAAAGCAGAGCTCATGCTTTTTCAAGATACTTTTTTTCAAATCATCATTAGTCGCATCATGCAGCCTTACAATGTATTAAAAATCCAAACATATAGCCCAACGTTTGTATCACAACTAAAGTTACATTAATAACTCTAAATTAAGCATATAGGAATACCTATTTCTTTAACCGCTTAACACAGAATAGCCACATGTGAGCACTCCCACAAATCCTTTGGAGAAAATATCCTTTCTATTTTATTCAGCTTTGTTCAATTGTATTCTTCATACTACAAAATAATGCCACGGAATTCTAAGCAAATCTTGTCTGCTAAATGAACTAGTGTTTGCCCACAGCCATATGGCATAGCCATATCAGGACTTAACATAAGGACAACTCAGAATATGCTATTCTGTTCTTCTGATATAGACTACATTTTCTTCATATCATGCTTCTTTAGACCTGTCTAAAATAAATAATGGATTTATTGGGAAGGTGTAGGCTATATTTCATGGATTTATTAGACTTTTTAAAATGTAGTTGTTCCAAAGGTCTGTGTCAGTGGCTTGTGTGTAAGCCAGGAGATGCTAAATGTTTTTATGTTAACAGTCTATTACCGTGAGACCGACAGTTACTTGCTTGACAATCACTGGCTGACAAAATGTCATGACGGCCACAGCCCTAGGGAGGACCACACACCAGATCACGTGACTTTACTTCCATAGGATGGTTATTACGATATTTGCGCATAAAGGCATTTCCACCGCCATTTCTAGCATTAATTAATTTTAGAAACAAAAAGTTCCCACCATGCCAAACGTATAAATGATCTGTTGGCGTTTATATAATTTAACCAAACACAGCTGTTTTTTTTTAATACGGTATGTCTTTACTCTCATAAAAACTGTATGGAAACGTAGTTTATGTGACTGAGTGTCTCTTCTCTCCTCAGATGCAGGAGGAGCCAGATGAGGACTCTCAGTGTCTGAGTGATGATACGGATATAGAGATCTCTACACAGGTCCGTCTCCATCTCTGTTTTCCATCTTTTTGTCTCGATCTCTCTTTCGCTCGACTTTGTCTCCCTCTATCTGACTGTCTCTGCCTCTGTCTCACATGACACTGATAGTTCCTTATAGCTACCTCTTGTCTAACACATTCTCTAACTCTCTCAGGATGCATGGCAGTGTACAGAGTGCAGGAAGTACAACTCTCCTCTCCAGCGCTACTGCGTACGCTGCTGGGCTCTACGCAAGAACTGGTACAAAGACGTCCCACGGTTGGTCCACTCACTTTCCGTCCCCGACATCCCAGCATGCAGTACTCTGGCCCCGCGAGACGACGATGAGGAGGAAAGCGACACAGGCATCGATGTCCCAGACTGCCTCAGGACCGTGTCTGACCCCGTCATCCTGCCCTCACACTCCACCCCTGACCGCCTGCTGCCCCCCGGGGTTCCAGGGAAGGGCAAGGGTCCTAGGCCGCGAGGCCTTCCCAGGGAGGAGCAGCTCTCTGGGGGAGAGAGTCAGGAAAGCCTGGGGATGGAAGTAGAGGTTAGGCCCGAGGCGCTGTTGGAGCCCTGTAAGCTGTGTCGGATGCGTCCGCGTAACGGGAGTATTATACACGGCCGCACGGCTCACCTGCTAACCTGCTTCTCCTGCGCCAGGAAGCTGCACAAGTTCCACGCTCCATGTCCCGGTTGTGGACAGATTATACAGAAGGTTATAAAGACATTCATAGCCTGAGAGGATTGGAACACACAGATGTAATGTACAAGGTTATTTAAAATTGGAACAAGACACAATCCCTTGCATCAAAAGCCACTCATACGCCCCAGAGAGACACGGAGTATAGCACTTAAAAGAGCATGTTCCCTTTTGCTCTCTGTTACCTTGTATTGCTTGTATCACACTGCCTCTGATCAATGGCGCTAGTAATGAAAGGTACAAATCCAGCAATGTGTTTCTTGAAGTATCCAACTATATAGTTATCTCTGTGCCACATTTCATGAAAGTCATTTGCTACTCAATGTAACATCATAGGTATTTATTTATTTGAGGGCCAAGCAGCATTGTACATATGAAAACGCAGCTGTCATTGCAGCTAACTTTGACGACAACGATATGTGAGACTTAAGTTTTTGTTCCCGACGGAAGACCTGTTGACATTTGTTTCCTATTGGCCACTGTTGTAGGTGTCCAGAAAAAGCTTTCTGCCGGTTGTCAGGCTGCTGACGTGTTTGCTGCCATACGCTATATTTTATCCCTTAAAGACCGGTCTTCTCTCCCTCAGTTAAGATGATGGTAAGCTAGCTACACACTGGCTGACTACTTCTCCTCCAGTGAGAACAGGTATGAATTCTCATTGCCATGTATATTCATGGAGCCGCAGTGCTTTGGTGGTCCTCCTCTCCTGTTTAGTCCTTTTGTTTTTCTTTAATAATTTCTCTGCAGCGTTTTTTTTGTGTGCTCTTGAAAACGAAGACAAGGGGGATCAAAAGGAGATTTTCGATACATACTCTACGTTTTTGCTGATTTATTGACCATTTTGGTTGCAAGGCCTATTTTCAAGATAAGTCAATAAGAAACATCTCCTTTGGATACCCTTGTCATCGTTTTTCAATAGTATACATACCCCCAGGGAGAAGTCTTTACCCTGCAGCGCTGATCAGAATGGTTTGTTGTCTTACTGTCCTTGTACTGTCCTTGTACTTTGTTGTGTTACTGTCCCTGTCCTTGTAATGCAAGTGAATGTACTCCACAGAACTTTTGCCTCTCTTTTCAAAGTCTAGTTAGTAAAAAGTAGTTAATATTAACGATAATAACCAGTCTGTAATATAGTTGAAGAGTCACATCTATAGCCCTCAATGTAGAGTTGTTGTAAATTAGCCCATCTCAATAAGGAAATACTTTGGTATATATAGTGTATGTGGACACCCCTTCAAATGAGTGGATTCAGTTATTTCAGCCACATCCGTTGCTAAAAGGTGTATGTCATCGAGCACTCCGACATGCAATCTCCATAGACAAACATTGGCAGTAGAATGGCCTTACAGATGAGCTCTGACTTTCAACGTGGCACCTTCATAAGATGCCACCTTTACAACTAGTCAGTTTGTAAAATGTCTGCCCTGCTAGCGCTGCCCCGATCAACTGTAAGTGCTGTTATTGTGAAGTGAGAACATCTAGGAGCAACAACGGCTCAGCTGTGAAGTGGAAGGCCACACAAGCTCACAGAATGGGACCGCCGATTGCTATAAAAAAAATGTTTGTCCTTGGTTGTAACACACACTACTAAGTTCCAAACTGCCTCTGGAAGCAACGTCAACACAAAAACTGTTTGTCTGGAGCTTCATGAAATGGGTTTCCATGGCCGAGCAGCTGCACACAAGCCTAAGATCACCATGTGCAATGCCAAGCATCGGGTGGAGTGGTGTAAAGCTCGCCGCCATTGGACTCTGGAGCAGTGGAAATGCGTTCTCTGGCGTGATGAATCATGCTTCACCATCTGGTAGTCCAACGGACTAATCTGGATTCAGCGGATGCCAGGAGAACACTACCTGCCAGAATGTGTAGTGCCTACTGTGAAGTTTTGTGGAGGAGGAATAATGGTCTGGGACTGTTTTTTTTATGGTTGTGTCTAGGCCCTTTAGAGATCTTAATGCTCCAATGACATTCTAGATGATTCTGTGCTTCCAACATTTTGACGAAGGCCCTTTGCTGTTTTAGCATAACAATGCACCGTGCATGGAGCGAGGTCCATACAGAAATGGTTTGTCGAGATCGGTGTGAAGAACTTGACTGGCCTGCACAGAGCCCTGACCTCAACCCCATCGAACAGCTTTGAGATGAATTGGAACCCCGACTGCGAGCAAGGCCTAATCGCCCAACATCAGTGCCCAACCTCACTAATGCTCTTGTGGCTGAATGGAAGCAAGTCCCCACAGCAATGTTCTAACATCTAGTGGAAATCCTTCCCAGAAGAGTGGAAGCTGTTTGAGCAGCGAAGGGGGGACCAACTCCATATTAATGCCCGTGATTCTGGAATGAGATGTTCAACGAGCAGGTGTCCACATACTTTTGGTCATGTAGTGTTTCTACGTGCAAGGGCTGCCATTTTTCCTTTCCAGACCAGTATTTACTTTTTAGTCTTAAATATGAATACTAAAATATTCACAATTGCCAATTTTCTTAAATTCTAGTTCTGCTCTCTTGAATTTCTCCATTTTAGTGCAGTGAACTTGGCAATTTTGAACTTGGCAATTTCTTTATACCTTTGATTCATTATTTTCCTGTTTTAGGAGGTGTTGTGCTTGATATTAGTAATATTTGTGATCCTTTAATTCCTCTCCAAATATGTTTTATTTTATGATTTTTGTTAACCTCTTCCAATATCCTACATTTTAAATCAGATTAATGAGTGTTGGGACAGTAAGTATGGAGTTGTACACCACTACACAGAATACAGGCCTGCTAAGCCTTATCACCTGCGCTAAGTTTGCCCCTTGATAATTAGAAGAAATAAAACATTAAAGCGGCAATTGCAGTTGAAACAATAACAAAGTGTTTTCCCCGCGCTGTTTCTGTCAATAACTGAGGGATGGGGCTGGAGAAATGTATCCGCTCATATACAGAGCTATGGCTGTTAAGGCCTGACCATCTATGATATCAAAATAATAGTTTTAACAATGTTTTGAGGCGATACAGTGCTTGTTTAAATAAAGTAAATCAATTTTCTTTTTGGGGTACAACAGTTAAACAAACTAAGCTAATGAGGCATTTAAGTTGGTCTTCAAAAATCATTACTATATATATTTTGCTACTGCCAAATGGCTGTAGCAACTGCAGATCGTCCCTTTTTAAAGGGAGGACTAAAGGTAAAATATAAAATGACAAGATCTTAAGGTGTGAATAAAGCTATATAGATGGTAAAGATTATTATTTTTTTGCTTTGTCTTCTATTTCTAGATGCAAACTGCACAGGTGGAAATGCACAGTAATGCTATACTCATAGTAATACTCAAGCTCTTTGTTTCTGGAGGCCAATAGTGTGTCCTCTATCACTCTAAGGTAGAAAAAGACGTGTGTGGGGTTTTCCCGATGATGGTGCATTTGAGTGTGCTTGTTGAGTTTTGTTTAAGGGAAGCGTTTCACTGCCAAACGTAATGATTGGTTTTTGCTTGTTTGTATGTTATGGAAATTGTTTTGGGTTTCAATTGATATTAGTTCTGCAATTATTTGCTTGAAGATGTATTGTTCCTGTGTGTACAATGCTGTTTTCTGTTATGCTTTTGTGAAGGTCCTGAATGGCAGGCTGCAGGCAGGTGACCTGTAACAAAGTGACCTGTCCTCTCCCGTCTCTCTACTGCTTGTAACAGACACTCAGGTCTACTCTGAAACATTAACATGCACTTGTACAGAGAGCTCTTTATTCCTTGTCCTAGCTGTGCTCTGCCTGACTGAAGGGAATGATGGCCTTGCCTTCCACCACTGTTCAGCTCTTTACTTGTACTTATCCCCTCTGCCTCCAGGTGGTGCTCGATAGCAGTGGTTCTCAGTCCAAGAGCTCTCGCACGTTGCAGCTGTATAGTATTAAACATGTTATAATCTGCATAGAGTATGGCTGATTAGTGTGAGACTAAACCCAGCACTGTGCTGGTTAGAGAATTATACTAGCAATGTGTATTAAAGCTATATTAGATCTGCTATATTGTAAAGGAACCCTGCTTTGATCCCCTTGTATTGCCCTATTCATGCCACAGAGCTCTACCTACTATCTAACATGGAGGCACATCAGAATGTGTCATTGTTGTGGTTGTTGAAAACTGAGAAAGGCACCAAATTCGAAAAGATGTGATGAGCATGAATGCAACAGAACATTCCAGAAGAACATGGTACATCCAATATGGCCTCATGTCATGGAACATTGCTTTGAATTGGAATGTTAGTTCTGCTCATTCTAAATCTGTTTGTAGTGCTGTATTATGAATAAAGTAACAAGTACAACTAATTGTGTAGGCCTACTGTTATTTTGGCATGTCTGTTATTTATTACAGTTTGCTGGTAGGAGTACAGTATGACTCACATTATCATTGGATAATTCTCTTGCGCTGACATGTGCATGCACACAATAAACCTGTTGATGTACAGTATCTGCTGTATGTGGAGTTCTTTGAGGCTGAATAATAAGTCCTTGTATGACAGTCCAGCTGTCCTGTACTCTCTCCTTCATGACAGCCCCCCCCCCCCTCTCCCTGTCTGTCTGTGCAACATTTTACATTTACATTTAAGTCATTTAGCAGACGCTCTTATCCAGAGCGACTTACAAATTGGTGCATTCACCTTATGGCATCCAGTGGAACAGCCACTTTACAATAGTGCATCTAAATCTTTTAAGGGGGGGGTCAGAAGGATTGCTTTATCCTATCCTAGGTATTCCTTGAAGAGGTGGGGTTTCAGGTGTCTCCGGAAGGTGGTGATTGACTCCGCTGTCCTGGCGTCGTGAGGGAGTTTGTTCCACCATTGGGGTGCCAGAGCAGCGAACAGTTTTGACTGGGCTGAGCGGGAACTGTACTTCCTCAGTGGTAGGGAGGCGAGCAGGCCAGAGGTGGATGAACGCAGTGCCCTTGTTTGGGTGTAGGGCCTGATCAGAGCCTGAAGGTACTGAGGTGCCGTTCCCCTCACAGCTCCGTAGGCAAGCACCATGGTCTTGTAGCGGATGCGAGCTTCAACTGGAAGCCAGTGGAGAGAGCGGAGGAGCGGGGTGACGTGAGAGAACTTGGGAAGGTTGAACACCAGACGGGCTGCGGCGTTCTGGATGAGTTGTAGGGGTTTAATGGCACAGGCAGGGAGCCCAGCCAACAGCGAGTTGCAGTAATCCAGACGGGAGATGACAAGTGCCTGGATTAGGACCTGCGCCGCTTCCTGTGTGAGGCAGGGTCGTACTCTGCGGATGTTGTAGAGCATGAACCTACAGGAACGGGCCACCGCCTTGATGTTAGTTGAGAACGACAGGGTGTTGTCCAGGATCACGCCAAGGTTCTTAGCGCTCTGGGAGGAGGACACAATGGAGTTGTCAACCGTGATGGCGAGATCATGGAACGGGCAGTCCTTCCCCGGGAGGAAGAGCAGCTCCGTCTTGCCGAGGTTCAGCTTGAGGTGGTGATCCGTCATCCACACTGATATGTCTGCCAGACATGCAGAGATGCGATTCGCCACCTGGTCATCAGAAGGGGGAAAGGAGAAGATTAATTGTGTGTCGTCTGCATAGCAATGATAGGAGAGACCATGTGAGGTTATGACAGAGCCAAGTGACTTGGTGTATAGCGAGAATAGGAGAGGGCCTAGAACAGAGCCCTGGGGGACACCAGTGGTGAGAGCGCGTGGTGAGGAGACAGATTCTCGCCACGCCACCTGGTAGGAGCGACCTGTCAGGTAGGACGCAATCCAAGCGTGGGCCGCGCCGGAGATGCCCAACTCGGAGAGGGTGGAGAGGAGGATCTGATGGTTCACAGTATCGAAGGCAGCCGATAGGTCTAGAAGGATGAGAGCAGAGGAGAGAGAGTTAGCTTTAGCAGTGCGGAGCGCCTCCGTGATACAGAGAAGAGCAGTCTCAGTTGAGTGACTAGTCTTGAAACCTGACTGATTTGGATCAAGAAGGTCATTCTGAGAGAGATAGCAGGAGAGCTGGCCAAGGACGGCACGTTCAAGAGTTTTGGAGAGAAAAGAAAGAAGGGATACTGGTCTGTAGTTGTTGACATCGGAGGGATCGAGTGTAGGTTTTTTCAGAAGGGGTGCAACTCTCGCTCTCTTGAAGACGGAAGGGACGTAGCCAGCGGTCAAGGATGAGTTGATGAGCGAGGTGAGGTAAGGGAGAAGGTCTCCGGAAATGGTCTGGAGAAGAGAGGAGGGGATAGGGTCAAGCGGGCAGGTTGTTGGGCGGCCGGCCGTCACAAGACGCGAGATTTCATCTGGAGAGAGAGGGGAGAAAGAGGTCATAGCACAGGGTAGGGCAGTGTGAGCAGAACCAGCGGTGTCGTTTGACTTAGCAAACGAGGATCGGATGTCGTCGACCTTCTTTTCGAAATGGTTGACGAAGTCGTCTGCAGAGAGGGAGGAGGGGGGGAGGAGGATTCAGGAGGGAGGAGAAGGTGGCAAAGAGCTTCCTAGGGTTAGAGGCAGATGCTTGGAATTTAGAGTGGTAGAAAGTGGCTTTAGCAGCAGAGACAGAAGAGGAAAATGTAGAGAGGAGGGAGTGAAAGGATGCCAGGTCCGCAGGGAGGCGAGTTTTCCTCCATTTCCGCTCGGCTGCCCGGAGCCCTGTTCTGTGAGCTCGCAATGAGTCGTCGAGCCACGGAGCGGGAGGGGAGGACCGAGCCGGCCTGGAGGATAGGGGACATAGAGAGTCAAAGGATGCAGAAAGGGAGGAGAGGAGGGTTGAGGAGGCAGAATCAGGAGATAGGTTGGAGAAGGTTTGAGCAGAGGGAAGAGATGATAGGATGGAAGAGGAGAGAGTAGCGGGGGAGAGAGAGCGAAGGTTGGGACGGCGCGATACCATCCGAGTAGGGGCAGTGTGGGAAGTGTTGGATGAGAGCGAGAGGGAAAAGGATACAAGGTAGTGGTCGGAGACTTGGAGGGGAGTTGCAATGAGGTTAGTGGAAGAACAGCATCTGGTAAAGATGAGGTCAAGCGTATTGCCTGCCTTGTGAGTAGGGGGGGAAGGTGAGAGGGTGAGGTCAAAAGAGGAGAGGAGTGGAAAGAAGGAGGCAGAGAGGAATGAGTCAAAGGTAGACGTGGGGAGGTTAAAGTCACCCAGAACTGTGAGAGGTGAGCCGTCCTCAGGAAAGGAGCTTATCAAGGCATCAAGCTCATTGATGAACTCTCCGAGGGACATCTCTTTAGTTACTTCTCACACTCCACTTAACCTCACTAATTCCCATTATGAAGTGTTTAATAAAAGTGTGTTTTCTGAGTCCCAAAATAAATCCCCACCAGGTCGTATGGGCACTTCCATAGGGAGGTTTTCTGTTGGAAAGTCCCCTCTGTGTTAAATGTCTGTCTTAGGGAGAGACTCCTCAATACTGACAGTCCCAGATGGGTAGGTTATTCCAGAACAAAACACATGGGCTAGCGAGACCTCCGCTATTAAACACAGACTTGTTTTTGACCAACCAAATTTCATTTGACTTGGTCAGAAAACACAGCAAAATACGTGTGAGGATTTCTTTTAAAGCATTGAGTGGAGAAAAATAGTAAAGTGGAGGTACGCTACATGACCAAAAGTATGTGGACACCTGCTTGCCAAACATCTCATTTCAAAATCATGGGCATTAATATGGAGTTGGTTCCCCTTTTTGCTGCTATAACAACCTCCACTCTTATGGGAAGGCTTTTCACTAGATGTTGGAGCATTGCTGCGGGGACTCAGCTACGAGCATTAGTGAGGCTGGGCACTGATGATGTGCGATTAGGCCTTGCTCGCAATCGGCGTTCAAATTCATCACAAAGGTGTTTGATGGGGTTGAGGTCAGGGCTCTGCAGGCCAGTCAAATAATTCCACACCAATCTCGACAAACAATTTCCGTATGGAACTCGCTTTGTGCACAGGGGCATTGTCATCCTGAAACAGGAAAGGGCCTTCCCCAAACTGTTGCCACAAGTTGGAAGCACAGAATCATCTAGACTGTCATTGTATGCTGTAGTGTTAAGATTTCCCTTCAATGGAACTAAGGGGCCTAGCACAAACCATGGAAAAACAGCCCCAGACCATTATTCCTCCTCCAAACTTTACAGTTGGCACTATGCTTTGGGGCAGGTAGCGTTCTCCTAGCATCCGCCAAACCCAGATTCGTTCGTCGGACTACCAGATGGTGAAGCGTGATTCAACCAGAGAACCAATTTCCACTGCTCCAGAGTCCAATGGCGGCGAGCTTTACACCACTCCAGCCAACGCTAGGCATTGAGCATATTGATCATAGGCTTTTGTGCGGCTGCCGCCCATGGAAACCCCTTTCATGAAGCACCTGACGAACAGTTCTTGTGCTGACGTTGCTTCCAGAGGCACTTTGGAACTCAGTAGTGAGTGTTGCAACCGACAGACTATTTTACGTGCTTCAGCACTCAACGGTCCCTTTCTGTGAGCTTGTGTGGCCTACCACTTCGCGGCTGAGCCGTTGTTGCCCCTAAACGTTTCCACTTCACAATAACAGCACTTACAGTTCATCAGGGCAACTCTAGCAATAATTTGAAGGGGTGTCCACATACTTTTTCACAGCACTGTATATATAAAAGTATTTGCCCCCTTTCTAATTTTCTCTACTTGGTGGTGGTGGTAGTGCGATGGTTTGGGGATGCTTTGCTGCCTCAGGACCTGGATTACTTGCCTTAATAGAAGGAACCATGAATGTATCAGAGTGTATGTGTCTGCTCTATATCAGAGAATTCTACAGGAGAATGTCAGGCCAACCGTCTGTGAGCTGAGGCTGAAGCGCAGCTGGGTCATGCAGCAAGACAATGATCCAAAACGCAATCATGTCTACATGAAAATAGTTAAAAAGCAACACATTTGATGTTTTGGAATGGCCTAGTCAAAGTCCAGACCTAATCTCCCAATTGAGATGTGGCAAGACTTGAAATGAGCAGTTCATGCTTGAAAACAAAATCCACAAATGTCACAGCAATGTGAGAGACTGATCAACAACTACATGAAGCATTTAGTTGCAGTCATTGCATCTAAAGGTGGCACAACCAGTTATTGAGTGTAAAGGCTAAATTACTTTTTCACACAGGGGAATTGGGTGTTGCATAACTTTGTTAATTAAATAAATAAAATAAACATACATTTTTTTTATTATTTGTAAACTCAGGTTCCATTTATCTAATATTGGGTTTTGGTTGAAGATCTGATAACATTCAGTATCAAAAAATATGCAAAAATCGAGAAAATCAGAAAGGGGGAAAATATGTTTTCACAGCACTGTATAGTGTAGCTTCTGTGACGTCACCTTCCCTGACACCTGTAGTAACTCAACCTGGGACCTAATAGTAACAGCTTTTCTGACTTCATTGGAGTGCTGGTTTGTGCATGGTATGGAATGTGGGTTGGTACAAGAGAAAGGCATGGCAGCACAGTGACATGGCACCAATGGCAGTTCCAGAATGCTGTGGGCTCAGGAGTAGAAGGGGATCTACATGTTGCTATGACTACAGAGTGACCATCCCAACATCCCAGAATAACCCAGCCACATTCCCCGCTCACCCCCACTACGAGCAACAAACTGGGTCACCGCTGCAATACTTCCTGTTGAAAGCAGATAGAATGTCCCCAGCCCAGAATGAAAACAAGCCCTCTATCTAGCTAGCCCATAACCCTAATCTGAAGGGAGCAGACAGGTGTGGGAGGTATGGAGGAAACTCTACCTAGCCTTCTATCAGTCTAGAGGTAGGATGTCAGAGCGGGCAACCAAGTTGAGGCCGGTTGGAAGTTTAGCGAAGGAAGGATACAGTTGGGTTAAATTGGGAATTCAGAGACCCTAGCCATTATCTTAACACTAACCCTAGCTTGATGTCCACACCCCAGCTCAACCCTTACCCTAGCCATTAGCCTAACCCTAGCTTCAACCACAAGCCAAACTCTAGCCTCTTCTCCTCTCTTTCAACTCAACAGGATAGGAAAAAGTAATATGTGGGTTACGTATTGGGAATTAACTTTCACCTGTCCATTTCTTTCAACTAAATGCAGATTAACGAAAGGAGATAAGGACAGCAAGCCAGCTTACATTATTTGAGATAGATCTTGTGTGTCCTTGGTGCTGTTGTGTGGAGTATGGAGACTGGAGACTCCCCCCTGTCTGCATTCCCCTGGACCAGCAGTCCCAGTCTGTTTACTGCCTGCTCGGCTGTTTGTGTCTCTGTGTCTTTAACTGGATCTGTGGAACCAGGAGCTCTCTGCTCTCTCAACTCGTTTCTCAGAAACACACACACACACACTCACATCCACTTTCTCTCTATTGTCTCCGGCTATTTGGTCGCTCCAGTAACCAGGCCGCTAAATTTGTCCCAGTGCTGAGAGAGGTCACTGGAGCCTGAGATAAACAGAGAGAAAGAGGGACGAGAGGAGAGAGAGAGAGATGAAAGGGGGGCAACAGAGAGAGAGAGGTGTAAGGGGAATACATGAGAAGGGGTAAAGAGAGGGAAGGAGAGATAAAGTGAGGGAGAAAGGGAGAGAGAGAGAGCATGGGTCCCTACTTTCCCTGTAAGAACTGGGTCTGGGAGTGGGTCAGCTTTCCTCCCTATCCCACCAGGAATCCGGATTTGGAATTGGAGCTGAAGTGGGACCAATGCACACATAGTTTCCACATAACAATCTACTACAACCTTGCAACTTTACTCTGCATGTGTATACAGTTAACACACAAACATACTGGAAACACTGACATAATTCATGAACTTATTTTTAAGGTTCGTTAAACATATTATGGTTCAGAATAGTCTACCTTATAGGTGCTAAACTCAGTATCGTTCACACTATGATAATAATATTAATTTTAACTGTAAAGCATTTTCGTTTATTACACTCAAATGGCTTTTATGAGGAGTCATGCATGCTCTCCAAGGCCCTCTGTCAGATCATCTTTCAGAATGGTAATTGGAAGCGGGTTGGTGAACCGGGTATGTTTTATAGCAAACCTCTCGGCTTGTTTGTGAGGGGGTATATGTCCTGTGTATTTGTGACAGTGTGTGGGGTATGTTGGCAGTGAGTAGGGAAAGTGTTGTGTGTGTGATAAAGTTAGGGCTGTGTACAGTGTTGTGTGTGTGATAAAGTTAGGGCTGTGTACAGTGTTGTGTGTGTGATAAAGTTAGGGCTGTGTACAGTGTTGCGTGTGTGATAAAGTTAGGGCTGTGTACAGTGTTGTGTGTGTGATAAAGTTAGGGCTGTGTACAGTGTTGTGTGTGTGATAAAGTTAGGGCTGTGTACAGTGTTGTATGTGTGATAAAGTTAGGGCTGTGTACATTGTTGTGTGTGTGATAAAGTTAGGGCTGTGTACAGTGTTGTGTGTGTGATAAAGTTAGGGCTGTGTACAGTGTTGTGTGTGTGATAAAGTTAGGGCTGTGTACAGTGTTGTGTGTGTGATAAAGTTAGGGCTGTGTACAGTGTTGTGTGTGTGATTGAGGTTTGTTTTCCAGTGGGGTATACTGTATTGGTGAGTTCCAGATTGTGAGTGAGGGTATGTGTTGTGTGTTTGTGTCAGTGAATGGGGGGGTATGTGATACAGTGGGGTATGTCCTGTATGTAATATATGTATGTATACTGCCAGTTAGTGGGATGCCAGTGCGGGGCAGGGCAGTGGACAGACTCAGATCATTCCTGTGATTTAACATGACACCACTTGCACTAAGACTGCGACAGCTGCGTATGCACATGCCGCCCATTCTGTTTATTGTAGGGGCTTACGCTGCGATAAAAGGCCCAGTACGGAGTAGTGTGGCTGGGCCCAGAGCATTACTCTTTCCCCCCAATTTAGAAGGCTTTTCCACAGGCCTCCAGGGCTCTGGAAGAACACAGGTGGGACGCTTCATCCTGAAAAAGGATGAATGGGAGTATTCAAATGATGATTGGTGTCACATAACCTTTAGAAATCACTCAAATTACATGATGTAAGTTGTTCATTACTTAACCGCAGACACAGGGGACACTGGTTGGCTACATACAGTAGTTATGATGGTGGAACAGACCTTAGTGTTCTGGTTGGCTACATACAGTAGTTATGATGGTGGAACAGACCTTAGTGTTCTGGTTGGCTACATACAGTAGTTATGGTGGAACAGACCTTAGTGTTCTGGTTGGCTACATACAGTAGTTATGATGGTGGAACAGACCTTAGTGTTCTGGTTGGCTACATACAGTGGTTATGATGGTGGAACAGACCTTAGTGTTCTGGTTGGCTACATACAGTAGTTATGGTGGTGGAACAGACCTTAGTGTTCTGGTTGGCTACATACAGTAGTTATGATGGAACAGACCTTAGTGTTCTGGTTGGCTACATACAGTAGTTATGATGGTGGAACAGACCTTAGTGTTCTGGTTGGCTACATACAGTAGTTATGATGGTGGAACAGACCTTAGTGTTCTGGTTGGCTACATACAGTAGTTATGATGGTGGAACAGACCTTAGTGTTCTGGTTGGCTACATACAGTAGTTATGGTGGTGGAACAGACCTTAGTGTTCTGGTTGGCTACATACAGTAGTTATGATGGAACAGACCTTAGTGTTCTGGTTGGCTACATACAGTGGTTATGATGGTGGAACAGACCTTAGTGTTCTGGTTGGCTACATACAGTAGTTATGGTGGTGGAACAGACCTTAGTGTTCTGGTCGGCTACATACAGTAGTTATGATGGTGGAACAGACCTTAGTGTTCTGGTCGGCTACATACAGTAGTTATGATGGTGGAACAGGCCTTAGTGTTCTGGTTGGCTACATACAGTAGTTATGATGGAACAGACCTTAGTGTTCTGGTTGGCTACATACAGTAGTTATGGTGGAACAGGCCTTAGTGTTCTGGTTGGCTACATACAGTAGTTATGATGGAACAGACCTTAGTGTTCTGGTTGGCTACATACAGTAGTTATGGTGGAACAGGCCTTAGTGTTCTGGTTGGCTACATACAGTAGTTATGATGGAACAGACCTTAGTGTTCTGGTTGGCTACATACAGTAGTTATGGTGGTGGAACAGACCTTAGTGTTCTGGTTGGCTACATACAGTAGTTATGATGGAACAGACCTTAGTGTTCTGGTTGGCTACATACAGTAGTTATGATGGTGGAACAGACCTTAGTGTTCTGGTTGGCTACATACAGTAGTTATGGTGGTGGAACAGACCTTAGTGTTCTGGTTGGCTACATACAGTAGTTATGATGGTGGAACAGACCTTAGTGTTCTGGTTGGCTACATACAGTAGTTATGGTGGTGGAACAGACCTTAGTGTTCTGGTTGGCTACATACAGTAGTTATGATGGTGGAACAGACCTTAGTGTTCTGGTCGGCTACATACAGTAGTTATGATGGTGGAACAGACCTTAGTGTTCTGGTTGGCTACATACAGTAGTTATGGTGGAACAGACCTTAGTGTTCTGGTTGGCTACATACAGTAGTTATGATGGAACAGACCTTAGTGTTCTGGTTGGCTACATACAGTTGTTATGATGGTGGAACAGACCTTAGTGTTCTGGTTGGCTACATACAGTAGTTATGATGGTGGAACAGACCTTAGTGTTCTGGTTGGCTACATACAGTAGTTATGGTGGTGGAACAGACCTTAGTGTTCTGGTTGGCTACATACAGTAGTTATGATGGTGGAACAGACCTTAGTGTTCTGGTTGGCTACATACAGTAGTTATGATGGTGGAACAGACCTTAGTGTTCTGGTTGGCTACATACAGTAGTTATGGTGGTGGAACAGACCTTAGTGTTCTGGTTGGCTACATACAGTAGTTATGATGGTGGAACAGACCTTAGTGTTCTGGTCGGCTACATACAGTAGTTATGGTGGAACAGACCTTAGTGTTCTGGTCGGCTACATACAGTAGTTATGGTGGTGGAACAGACCTTAGTGTTCTGGTTGGCTACATACAGTAGTTATGATGGAACAGACCTTAGTGTTCTGGTTGGCTACATACAGTAGTTATGGTGGTGGAACAGACCTTAGTGTTCTGGTTGGCTACATACAGTAGTTATGGTGGTGGAACAGACCTTAGTGTTCTGGTTGGCTACATACAGTAGTTATGATTGAACAGACCTTAGTGTTCTGGTTGGCTACATACAGTAGTTATGGTGGTGGAACAGACCTTAGTGTTCTGGTTGGCTACATACAGTAGTTATGATGGAACAGACCTTAGTGTTCTGGTTGGCTACATACAGTAGTTATGGTGGAACAGGCCTTAGTGTTCTGGTTGGCTACATACAGTAGTTATGATGGAACAGACCTTAGTGTTCTGGTCGGCTACATACAGTAGTTATGGTGGAACAGACCTTAGTGTTCTGGTTGGCTACATACAGTAGTTATGGTGGTGGAACAGACCTTAGTGTTCTGGTTGGCTACATACAGTAGTTATGGTGGAACAGGCCTTAGTGTTCTGGTTGGCTACATACAGTAGTTATGATGGTGGAACAGACCTTAGTGTTCTGGTTGGCTACATCCAGTAGTTATGATGGTGGAACAGACCTTAGTGTTCTGATTGGCTACATACAGTAGTTATGAAGGTGGAACAGACCTTAGTGTTCTGGTTGGCTACATACAGTAGTTATGATGGTGGAACAGACCTTAGTGTTCTGGTTGGCTACATACAGTGGTTACGGTGGAACAGACCTTAGTGTTCTGGTTGGCTACATACAGTAGTTATGATGGTGGAACAGACCTTAGTGTTCTGGTCGGCTACATACAGTAGTTATGATGGAACAGACCTTAGTGTTCTGGTCGGCTACATACAGTAATTATGATGGAACAGACCTTAGTGTTCTGGTTGGCTACATACAGTAGTTATGATGGAACAGACCTTAGTGTTCTGGTTGGCTACATACAGTTGTTATGATGGTGGAACAGACCTTAGTGTTCTGGTTGGCTACATACAGTAGTTATGATGGAACAGACCTTAGTGTTCTGGTTGGCTACATACAGTAGTTATGATGGTGGAACAGACCTTAGTGTTCTGGTTGGCTACATTCAGTAGTTATGATGGTGGAACAGACCTTAGTATTCTGGTTGGCTACATACAGTAGTTATGATGGTGGAACAGACCTTAGTGTTCTGGTTGGCTACATACAGTGGTTATGATGGAACAGACCTTAGTGTTCTGGTTGGCTACATACAGTAGTTATGTTGGAACATACCTTAGTGTTCTGGTTGGCTACATACAGTGGTTATGATGGTGGAACAGACCTTAGTGTTCTGGTCGGCTACATACAGTAGTTACGGTGGAACAGACCTTAGTGTTCTGGTTGGCTACATACAGTAGTTATGGTGGAACAGGCCTTAGTGTTCTGGTTGGCTACATACAGTAGTTATGATGGTGGAACAGACCTTAGTGTTCTGGTTGGCTACATACAGTAGTTATGATGGTGGAACAGACCTTAGTGTTCTGGTTGGCTACATACAGTAGTTATGGTGGTGGAACAGACCTTAGTGTTCTGGTTGGCTACATACAGTAGTTATGATGGTGGAACAGACCTTAGTGTTCTGGTCGGCTACATACAGTAGTTATGGTGGTGGAACAGACCTTAGTGTTCTGGTCGGCTACATACAGTAGTTATGGTGGTGGAACAGACCTTATTGTTCTGGTTGGCTACATACAGTAGTTATGATGGAACAGACCTTAGTGTTCTGGTTGGCTACATACAGTAGTTATGGTGGTGGAACAGACCTTAGTGTTCTGGTTGGCTACATACAGTAGTTATGATGGAACAGACCTTAGTGTTCTGGTTGGCTACATACAGTAGTTATG
This sequence comes from Salvelinus fontinalis, assembly GCF_029448725.1. NCBI lineage: Eukaryota > Metazoa > Chordata > Actinopteri > Salmoniformes > Salmonidae > Salvelinus > Salvelinus fontinalis. The sequence goes on from NC_074682.1 coordinate 43,979,962, forward strand.
GTGGTGGAACAGACCTTAGTGTTCTGGTTGGCTACATACAGTAGTTATGGTGGTGGAACAGACCTTAGTGTTCTGGTCAGCTACATACAGTAGTTATGATGGTGGAACAGACCTTAGTGTTCTGGTTGGCTACATACAGTAGTTATGATGGTGGAACAGACCTTAGTGTTCTGGTTGGCTACATACAGTAGTTATGATGGTGGAACAGACCTTAGTGTTCTGGTTGGCTACATACAGTAGTTATGGTGGTGGAACAGACCTTAGTGTTCTGGTTGGCTACATACAGTAGTTATGATGGTGGAACAGACCTTAGTGTTCTGGTCGGCTACATACAGTAGTTATGGTGGAACAGACCTTAGTGTTCTGGTTGGCTACATACAGTAGTTATGGTGGTGGAACAGACCTTAGTGTTCTGGTTGGCTACATACAGTAGTTATGATGGAACAGACCTTAGTGTTCTGGTTGGCTACATACAGTAGTTATGATGGTGGAACAGACCTTAGTGTTCTGGTTGGCTACATACAGTAGTTATGGTGGTGGAACAGACCTTAGTGTTCTGGTTGGCTACATACAGTAGTTATGATGGTGGAACAGACCTTAGTGTTCTGGTCGGCTACCTACAGTAGTTATGATGGTGGAACAGACCTTAGTGTTCTGGTTGGCTACATACAGTAGTTATGATGGTGGAACAGACCTTAGTGTTCTGGTTGGCTACATACAGTAGTTATGATGGTGGAACAGACCTTAGTGTTCTGGTTGGCTACATACAGTAGTTATGGTGGTGGAACAGACCTTAGTGTTCTGGTTGGCTACATACAGTAGTTATGATGGTGGAACAGACCTTAGTGTTCTGGTCGGCTACATACAGTAGTTATGGTGGAACAGACCTTAGTGTTCTGGTTGGCTACATACAGTAGTTATGGTGGTGGAACAGACCTTAGTGTTCTGGTTGGCTACATACAGTAGTTATGATGGAACAGACCTTAGTGTTCTGGTTGGCTACATACAGTAGTTATGGTGGTGGAACAGAGCTTAGTGTTCTGGTTGGCTACATACAGTAGTTATGGTGGAACAGACCTTAGTGTTCTGGTTGGCTACATACAGTAGTTATGGTGGTGGAACAGACCTTAGTGTTCTGGTTGGCTACATACAGTAGTTATGGTGGAACAGGCCTTAGTGTTCTGGTTGGCTACATACAGTAGTTATGATGGTGGAACAGACCTTAGTGTTCTGGTTGGCTACATCCAGTAGTTATGATGGTGGAACAGACCTTAGTGTTCTGATTGGCTACATACAGTAGTTATGATGGTGGAACAGACCTTAGTGTTCTGGTTGGCTACATACAGTAGTTATGATGGTGGAACAGACCTTAGTGTTCTGGTTGGCTACATACAGTGGTTACGGTGGAACAGACCTTAGTGTTCTGGTTGGCTACATACAGTAGTTATGATGGTGGAACAGACCTTAGTGTTCTGGTCGGCTACATACAGTAGTTATGATGGAACAGACCTTAGTGTTCTGGTCGGCTACATACAGTAATTATGATGGAACAGACCTTAGTATTCTGGTTGGCTACATACAGTAGTTATGATGGTGGAACAGACCTTAGTGTTCTGGTTGGCTACATACAGTGGTTATGATGGAACAGACCTTAGTGTTCTGGTTGGCTACATACAGTAGTTATGTTGGAACATACCTTAGTGTTCTGGTCGGCTACATACAGTAGTTATGGTGGAACAGACCTTAGTGTTCTGGTTGGCTACATACAGTAGTTATGGTGGTGGAACAGAGCTTAGTGTTCTGGTTGGCTACATACAGTAGTTATGGTGGAACAGACCTTAGTGTTCTGGTTGGCTACATACAGTAGTTATGGTGGTGGAACAGACCTTAGTGTTCTGGTTGGCTACATACAGTAGTTATGGTGGAACAGGCCTTAGTGTTCTGGTTGGCTACATACAGTAGTTATGATGGTGGAACAGACCTTAGTGTTCTGGTTGGCTACATCCAGTAGTTATGATGGTGGAACAGACCTTAGTGTTCTGATTGGCTACATACAGTAGTTATGATGGTGGAACAGACCTTAGTGTTCTGGTTGGCTACATACAGTAGTTATGATGGTGGAACAGACCTTAGTGTTCTGGTTGGCTACATACAGTGGTTACGGTGGAACAGACCTTAGTGTTCTGGTTGGCTACATACAGTAGTTATGATGGTGGAACAGACCTTAGTGTTCTGGTCGGCTACATACAGTAGTTATGATGGAACAGACCTTAGTGTTCTGGTCGGCTACATACAGTAATTATGATGGAACAGACCTTAGTATTCTGGTTGGCTACATACAGTAGTTATGATGGTGGAACAGACCTTAGTGTTCTGGTTGGCTACATACAGTGGTTATGATGGAACAGACCTTAGTGTTCTGGTTGGCTACATACAGTAGTTATGTTGGAACATACCTTAGTGTTCTGGTTGGCTACATACAGTGGTTATGATGGTGGAACAGACCTTAGTGTTCTGGTCGGCTACATACAGTAGTTACGGTGGAACAGACCTTAGTGTTCTGGTTGGCTACATACAGTAGTTATGGTGGTGGAACAGACCTTAGTGTTCTGGTTGGCTACATACAGTAGTTATGGTGGTGGAACAGACCTTAGAGTTCTGGTTGGGTACATACAGTAGTTATGATGGTGGAACAGACCTTAGTGTTCTGGTTGGCTACATACAGTAGTTATGATGGAACAGACCTTAGTGTTCTGGTTGGCTACATACAGTAGTTATGATGGAACAGACCTTAGTGTTCTGGTTGGCTACATACAGTAGTTATGGTGGTGGAACAGACCTTAGTGTTCTGGTTGGCTACATAGAGTAGTTATGGTGGAACAGACCTTAGTGTTCTGGTTGGCTACATACAGTAGTTATGATGGTGGAACAGACCTTAGTGTTCTGGTTGGCTACATACAGTAGTTATGGTGGAACAGACCTTAGTGTTCTGGTTGGCTACATACAGTAGTTATGATGGTGGAACAGACCTTAGTGTTCTGGTTGGCTACATACAGTAGTTATGGTGGTGGAACAGACCTTAGTGTTCTGGTTGGCTACATACAGTAGTTATGGTGGTGGAACAGACCTTAGTGTTCTGGTTGGCTACATACAGTAGTTATGGTGGTGGAACAGACCTTAGTGTTCTGGTTGGCTACATACAGTAGTTATGATGGTGGAACAGACCTTAGTGTTCTGGTCGGCTACATACAGTAGTTATGATGGTGGAACAGACCTTAGTGTTCTGGTCGGCTACATACAGTAGTTATGGTGGTGGAACAGACCTTAGTGTTCTGGTTGGCTACATACAGTAGTTATGATGGTGGAACAGACCTTAGTGTTCTGGTTGGCTACATACAGTAGTTATGGTGGTGGAACAGACCTTAGTGTTCTGGTTGGCTACATACAGTAGTTATGATGGTGGAACAGACCTTAGTGTTCTGGTCGGCTACATACAGTAGTTATGATGGTGGAACAGACCTTAGTGTTCTGGTTGGCTACATACAGTAGTTATGATGGTGGAACAGACCTTAGTGTTCTGGTTGGCTACATACAGTAGTTATGGTGGTGGAACAGACCTTAGTGTTCTGGTTGGCTACATACAGTAGTTATGATGGTGGAACAGACCTTAGTGTTCTGGTCGGCTACATACAGTAGTTATGGTGGAACAGACCTTAGTGTTCTGGTTGGCTACATACAGTAGTTATGGTGGTGGAACAGACCTTAGTGTTCTGGTTGGCTACATACAGTAGTTATGATGGAACAGACCTTAGTGTTCTGGTTGGCTACATACAGTAGTTATGGTGGTGGAACAGAGCTTAGTGTTCTGGTTGGCTACATACAGTAGTTATGATGGAACAGACCTTAGTGTTCTGGTTGGCTACATACAGTAGTTATGGTGGTGGAACAGACCTTAGTGTTCTGGTTGGCTACATACAGTAGTTATGGTGGAACAGGCCTTAGTGTTCTGGTTGGCTACATACAGTAGTTATGATGGTGGAACAGACCTTAGTGTTCTGGTTGGCTACATCCAGTAGTTATGATGGTGGAACAGACCTTAGTGTTCTGATTGGCTACATACAGTAGTTATGATGGTGGAACAGACCTTAGTGTTCTGGTTGGCTACATACAGTAGTTATGATGGTGGAACAGACCTTAGTGTTCTGGTTGGCTACATACAGTGGTTACGGTGGAACAGACCTTAGTGTTCTGGTTGGCTACATACAGTAGTTATGATGGTGGAACAGACCTTAGTGTTCTGGTCGGCTACATACAGTAGTTACGGTGGAACAGACCTTAGTGTTCTGGTTGGCTACATACAGTAGTTATGGTGGTGGAACAGACCTTAGTGTTCTGGTTGGCTACATACAGTAGTTATGGTGGTGGAACAGACCTTAGAGTTCTGGTTGGGTACATACAGTAGTTATGATGGTGGAACAGACCTTAGTGTTCTGGTTGGCTACATACAGTAGTTATGATGGAACAGACCTTAGTGTTCTGGTTGGCTACATACAGTAGTTATGATGGAACAGACCTTAGTGTTCTGGTTGGCTACATACAGTAGTTATGGTGGTGGAACAGACCTTAGTGTTCTGGTTGGCTACATAGAGTAGTTATGGTGGAACAGACCTTAGTGTTCTGGTTGGCTACATACAGTAGTTATGATGGTGGAACAGACCTTAGTGTTCTGGTTGGCTACATACAGTAGTTATGATGGAACAGACCTTAGTGTTCTGGTTGGCTACATACAGTAGTTATGGTGGTGGAACAGACCTTAGTGTTCTGGTTGGCTACATCCAGTAGTTATGATGGTGGAACAGACCTTAGTGTTCTGGTTGGCTACATACAGTAGTTATGATGGTGGAACAGACCTTAGTGTTCTGGTTGGCTACATACAGTAGTTATGGTGGTGGAACAGACCTTAGTGTTCTGGTTGGCTACATACAGTAGTTATGGTGGTGGAACAGACCTTAGTGTTCTGGTTGGCTACATACAGTAGTTATGGTGGTGGAACAGACCTTAGTGTTCTGGTTGGCTACATACAGTAGTTATGATGGTGGAACAGACCTTAGTGTTCTGGTCGGCTACATACAGTAGTTATGATGGTGGAACAGACCTTAGTGTTCTGGTTGGCTACATACAGTAGTTATGGTGGTGGAACAGACCTTAGTGTTCTGGTTGGCTACATACAGTAGTTATGATGGTGGAACAGACCTTAGTGTTCTGGTTGGCTACATACAGTAGTTATGATGGTGGAACAGACCTTAGTGTTCTGGTTGGCTACATACAGTAGTTATGGTGGTGGAACAGACCTTAGTGTTCTGGTTGGCTACATACAGTAGTTATGATGGTGGAACAGACCTTAGTGTTCTGGTTGGCTACATAAAGTAGTTATGATGGAACAGACCTTAGTGTTCTGGTCGGCTACATACAGTAGTTATGGTGGAACAGACCTTAGTGTTCTGGTTGGCTACATACAGTAGTTATGGTGGTGGAACAGACCTTAGTGTTCTGGTTGGCTACATACAGTAGTTATGATGGTGGAACAGACCTTAGTGTTCTGGTTGGCTACATACAGTGGTTACGGTGGAACAGACCTTAGTGTTCTGGTTGGCTACATACAGTAGTTATGATGGTGGAACAGACCTTAGTGTTCTGGTTGGCTACATACAGTAGTTATGATGGAACAGACCTTAGTGTTCTGGTTGGCTACATACAGTTGTTATGATGGTGGAACAGACCTTAGTGTTCTGGTTGGCTACATACAGTAGTTATGATGGAACAGACCTTAGTGTTCTGGTTGGCTACATACAGTAGTTATGATGGTGGAACAGACCTTAGTGTTCTGGTTGTGTAAAGGCAGTCAATGTTGTTCTCCTCCTCAAACGAGGAGGAGCATGGATAGGACCAAGATGCGGATTGAGGGAAATAAGCCATCTTTTAATGAACACAGCAAAACAAGACACTACAAAACTACAAAACAACAAACGTGACTAACCTTCAACTGTCCTGTGTGGACACAGGAACAAACACCCACAAAACACCAGTGAAACCCTGGCTGCCTTTGTATGACTCTCAATTAGAGACAAACAATACACACCTGTCTCTAATTGAGAATCATACCAGGCCGAACACAAAACCCCACATAGAAATACAAACATAGACAAACCCACCCAACTCACGCCCTGACCAACTAAAATGAATACAAAACAAAGGAAAACAGGTCAGGAACGTGACAGAACCCCCCCCTTAAGGTGCGAACTCCGGGCGCACCAGCACAAAGTCTAGGGGAGGGTCTGGGTGGGCGTCTGTCCACGGTGGCGGCTCTGGCGGTGGACGAGGTCCCCACCCCACCATAATCAATCCCCGCTTCTTTATCCCCCTCCCAATGACCACCCTCCCACTAACCCCACCTAAATGAAGGGGCAGCACCGGTATAAGGGGCAGCACCGGGACAAGGGGCAGCACCGGGACAAGGGGCAGCACCGGGACAAGGGGCAGCACCGGGACAAGGGGCAGCACCGGGACAAGGGGCAGCACCGGGACAAGGGGCGGCACCGGGACAAGGGGCGGCACCGGGACAAGGGGCGGCACCGGGACAAGGGGCGGCACCGGGACAAGGGGCGGCACCGGGATAAGGGGCGGCAGGTCCTGGCTGAGGGACTCCGGCAGGTCCGGGCTGAGTGGCAGCTCCGGACTGTAGGGCAGCTCCGGACTGTAGGGCAGCTCCGGACTGTAGGGCAGCTCCGGACTGTAGGGCAGCTCCGGACTGTAGGGCAGCTCCGGACTGTAGGGCAGCTCCTGACTGGCGGGCGTCTCTGGCAGCTCCTGACTGGCGGGCGTCTCTGGCAGCTCCTGACTGGCGGGCGTCTCTGGCAGCTCCTGACTGGCGGGCGTCTCTGGCAGCTCCTGACTGGCGGGCGTCTCTGGCAGCTCCTGACTGGCGGGCGTCTCTGGCAGCTCCTGACTGGCGGGCGTCTCTGGCAGCTCCTGACTGGCGGGCGTCTCTGGCAGCTCCTGACTGGCGGGCGTCTCTGGCAGCTCCTGACTGGCGGGCGTCTCTGGCGGCTCCTGACTGGCGGGCGTCTCTGGCGGCTCCTGACTGACGGACGGCTCTAGCGGCTCCTGACTGACGGACGGCTCTACTGGCTCGGGACAGACGGGCGGCTCTACTGGCTCGTGGCAGACGGCTGACTCAGATGGCGCTGGGCAGACAGATGGCTCAGACGGCGCTGGGCAGACAGATGGCTCAGACGGCGCTGGGCAGACAGATGGCTCAGACGGCGCTGGGCAGACAGATGGCTCAGACGGCGCTGGGCAGACAGATGGCTCAGACGGCGCTGGGCAGACAGATGGCTCAGACGGCGCTGGGCAGACAGATGGCTCAGACGGCGCTGGGCAGACAGATGGCTCAGACGGCGCTGGGCAGACAGATGGCTCAGACGGCGCTGGGCAGACAGATGGCTCAGACGGCGCTGGGCAGACAGATGGCTCAGACGGCGCTGGGCAGACAGATGGCTCAGACGGCGCTGGGCAGACGGGCCGTTCAGGCACCGCTGGGCAGACGGCAGACTCTGGCCGGCTGAGACGCACTATAGGCCTGGTGCGTGGTACCGGAACTGGAGGTACCGGGCTGAGGGCACGCACCTCAGGGCGAGTGCGGGGAACAGGAACAGGGCACACTGGACTCTCGTGGCGCACTCTAGGCCTGGTGCGTGGTACCGGAACTGGAGGTACCGGGCTGAGGGCACGCACCTCAGGGCGAGTGCGGGGAGAAGGAACAGTGCGTCCAGGGCTCTGGAGACGCACAGGAGGCTTGGTGCGTGGTGCCGGAACTGGAGGCACCGGGCTGGAGACACGCACCATAGGGAGAGTACGTGGAAGAGGAACAGGGCTCTGGAGATGCACTGGAAGCCTGGTGCGTGGTGTAGGCACTGGTGGTACTGAGCTGGGGTGGGAAGGTGGCGCCGGATATACCGGACCGTGAAGGAGGACACGTGCTCTTGAGCACCGAGCCTCCCCAACCCTACCAGGTTGAATGGTCCCCGTAGCCCTGCCAGTGCGGCGAGGTGGAATAGCCCGCACTGGGCTATGCAGGCGAACCGGGGACACCACCTGTAAGGCTGGTGCCATGTACGCCGGCCCGAGGAGACGTACTGGAGGCCAGATACGTTGGGCCGGCTTCATGGCATCCGGCTCGATGCCCAACCTAGCCCTCCCAGTGCGGCAAGGTGGAATAGCCCGCACTGGGCTAAGCACGCGTACTGGGGACACCGTGCGCTTCACCGCATAACACGGTGTCTGACCAGTACGACGCCCTCTTACTCCACGGCAAGCCCGGGGAGTTGGCTCAGGTATCCAACCCGGCTTCGCCACACCCCCCTTTAGCCCCCCCCCAAGAAATTTTTGGGTGAGCCTCTCGGGCTTCCGTGCTAGCCGCGTACCCTCATACCTGCGCTCCTGGGCTGTGGCTGCCTTCTTCTCCTCCCGAGAGCGGCGATTCTCTCCCACCTTAGCCCAGGGTCCTTCTCCATTGAAAATTTGCTCCCAACTCCATTCCTCTTTTCCCCATTGCTGTAGTTCCTTTTCTCTCTCCTCAATCCGCTTGGTCCTGTTGTGGTGGGTGTTTCTGTAAAGGCAGTCAATGTTGTTCTCCTCCTCAAACGAGGAGGAGCATGGATAGGACCAAGATGCGGATTGAGGGAAATAAGCCATCTTTTAATGAACACAGCAAAACAAGACACTACAAAACTACAAAACAACAAACGTGACTAACCTTCAACTGTCCTGTGTGGACACAGGAACAAACACCCACAAAACACCAGTGAAACCCTGGCTGCCTTTGTATGACTCTCAATTAGAGACAAACAATACACACCTGTCTCTAATTGAGAATCATACCAGGCCGAACACAAAACCCCACATAGAAATACAAACATAGACAAACCCACCCAACTCACGCCCTGACCAACTAAAATGAATACAAAACAAAGGAAAACAGGTCAGGAACGTGACAGGTTGGCTACATTCAGTAGTTATGATGGTGGAACAGACCTTAGTATTCTGGTTGGCTACATACAGTAGTTATGATGGTGGAACAGACCTTAGTGTTCTGGTTGGCTACATACAGTGGTTATGATGGAACAGACCTTAGTGTTCTGGTTGGCTACATACAGTAGTTATGTTGGAACATACCTTAGTGTTCTGGTTGGCTACATACAGTGGTTATGATGGTGGAACATACCTTAGTGTTCTGGTTGGCTACATACAGTTGTTATGATGGTGGAACAGACCTTAGTGTTCTGGTTGGCTACATACAGTAGTTATGATGGTGGAACAGACCTTAGTGTTCTGGTCGGCTACATACAGTAGTTACGGTGGAACAGACCTTAGTGTTCTAGTTGGCTACATACAGTAGTTATGGTGGTGGAACAGACCTTAGTGTTCTGGTTGGCTACATACAGTAGTTATGGTGGTGGAACAGACCTTAGAGTTCTGGTTGGGTACATACAGTAGTTATGATGGTGGAACAGACCTTAGTGTTCTGGTTGGCTACATACAGTAGTTATGATGGAACAGACCTTAGTGTTCTGGTTGGGTACATACAGTAGTTATGATGGTGGAACAGACCTTAGTGTTCTGGTTGGCTACATACAGTAGTTATGATGGAACAGACCTTAGTGTTCTGGTTGGCTACATACAGTAGTTATGGTGGTGGAACAGACCTTAGTGTTCTGGTTGGCTACATAGAGTAGTTATGGTGGAACAGACCTTAGTGTTCTGGTTGGCTACATACAGTAGTTATGATGGTGGAACAGACCTTAGTGTTCTGGTTGGCTACATACAGTAGTTATGATGGAATAGACCTTAGTGTTCTGGTTGGCTACATACAGTAGTTATGATGGTGGAACAGACCTTAGTGTTCTGGTTGGCTACATACAGTAGTTATGATGGTGGAACAGACCTTAGTGTTCTGGTTGGCTACATACAGTAGTTATGGTGGTGGAACAGACCTTAGTATTCTGGTTGGCTACATACAGTAGTTATGGTGGTGGAACAGACCTTAGTGTTCTGGTTGGCTACATACAGTAGTTATGGTGGTGGAACAGACCTTAGTGTTCTGGTTGGCTACATACAGTAGTTATGATTGAGGAACAGACCTTAGTGTTCTGGTTGGCTACATACAGTTGTTATGATGGTGGAACAGACCTTAGTGTTCTGGTCGGCTACATACAGTAGTTATGATGGTGGAACAGACCTTAGTGTTCTGGTCGGCTACATACAGTAGTTATGATGGAACAGACCTTAGTGTTCTGGTTGGCTACATACAGTAGTTATGATGGAACAGACCTTAGTGTTCTGGTTGGCTACATACAGTAGTTATGATGGTGGAACAGACCTTAGTGTTCTGGTTGGCTACATACAGTAGTTATGATGGAACAGACCTTAGTGTTCTGGTTGGCTACATACAGTAGTTATGATGGTGGAACAGACCTTAGTGTTCTGGTTGGCTACATACAGTAGTTATGGTGGTGGAACATACCTTAGTTTTCTGGTTGGCTACATACAGTAGTTATGATGGTGGAACAGACCTTAGTGTTCTGGTTGGCTACATACAGTAGTTATGATGGTGGAACAGACCTTAGTGTTCTGGTTGGCTACATACAGTAGTTATGGTGGTGGAACAGACCTTATGTTCTGGTTGGCTACATACAGTAGTTATGATGGTGGAACATACCTTAGTGTTCTGGTCGGCTACATACAGTAGTTATGATGGTGGAACAGACCTTAGTGTTCTGGTTGGCTACATACAGTAGTTATGATTGAACAGACCTTAGTGTTCTGGTTGGCTACATACAGTAGTTATGATTGAACAGACCTTAGTGTTCTGGTTGGCTACATACAGTAGTTATGATGGAACAGACCTTAGTGTTCTGGTTGGCTACATACAGTAGTTATGGTGGAACAGACCTTAGTGTTCTGATTGGCTACATACAGTAGTTATGATGGTGGAACAGACCTTAGTGTTCTGGTTGGCTACATAGAGTAGTTATGGTGGTGGAACAGACCTTAGTGTTCTGGTTGGCTACATACAGTAGTTATGATGGTGGAACAGACCTTAGTGTTCTGGTCGGCTACATACAGTAGTTATGATGGTGGAACAGACCTTAGTGTTCTGGTTGGCTACATACAGTAGTTATGATGGTGGAACAGACCTTAGTGTTCTGGTTGGCTACATACAGTAGTTATGGTGGTGGAACAGACCTTAGTGTTCTGGTTGGCTACATACAGTAGTTATGATTGTGGAACAGACCTTAGTGTTCTGGTTGGCTACATACAGTTGTTATGATGGTGGAACAGACCTTAGTGTTCTGGTCGGCTACATACAGTAGTTATGATGGTGGAACAGACCTTAGTGTTCTGGTTGGCTACATACAGTAGTTATGATGGAACAGACCTTAGTGTTCTGGTTGGCTACATACAGTAGTTATGATGGTGGAACAGACCTTAGTGTTCTGGTTGGCTACATTCAGTAGTTATGATGGTGGAACAGACCTTAGTATTCTGGTTGGCTACATACAGTAGTTATGATGGTGGAACAGACCTTAGTGTTCTGGTTGGCTACATACAGTGGTTATGATGGAACAGACCTTAGTGTTCTGGTTGGCTACATACAGTAGTTATGTTGGAACATACCTTAGTGTTCTGGTTGGCTACATACAGTAGTTATGATGGTGGAACAGACCTTAGTGTTCTGGTTGGCTACATACAGTTGTTATGATGGTGGAACAGACCTTAGTGTTCTGGTCCGCTACATACAGTAGTTATGGTGGTGGAACAGACCTTAGTGTTCTGGTTGGCTACATACAGTAGTTATGGTGGTGGAACAGACCTTAGTGTTCTGGTTGGCTACATACAGTAGTTATGGTGGTGGAACAGACCTTAGAGTTCTGGTTGGGTACATACAGTAGTTATGATGGTGGAACAGACCTTAGTGTTCTGGTTGGCTACATACTGTAGTTATGATGGAACAGACCTTAGTGTTCTGGTTGGCTACATACAGTAGTTATGATGGAACAGACCTTAGTGTTCTGGTTGGCTACATACAGTAGTTATGGTGGTGGAACAGACCTTAGTGTTCTGGTTGGCTACATAGAGTAGTTATGGTGGAACAGACCTTAGTGTTCTGGTTGGCTACATACAGTAGTTATGATGGTGGAACAGACCTTAGTGTTCTGGTTGGCTACATACAGTAGTTATGATGGAACAGACCTTAGTGTTCTGGTTGGCTACATACAGTAGTTATGATGGTGGAACAGACCTTAGTGTTCTGGTTGGCTACATCCAGTAGTTATGATGGTGGAACAGACCTTAGTGTTCTGGTTGGCTACATACAGTAGTTATGATGGTGGAAAAGACCTTAGTGTTCTGGTTGGCTACATACAGTAGTTATGGTGGTGGAACAGACCTTAGTGTTCTGGTTGGCTACATACAGTAGTTATGGTGGTGGAACAGACCTTAGTGTTCTGGTTGGCTACATACAGTAGTTATGGTGGTGGAACAGACCTTAGTGTTCTGGTTGGCTACATACAGTAGTTATGATTGTGGAACAGACCTTAGTGTTCTGGTTGGCTACATACAGTTGTTATGATGGTGGAACAGACCTTAGTGTTCTGGTCGGCTACATACAGTAGTTATGATGGAACAGACCTTAGTGTTCTGGTTGGCTACATACAGTAGTTATGATGGAACAGACCTTAGTGTTCTGGTTGGCTACATACAGTAGTTATGATGGTGGAACAGACCTTAGTGTTCTGGTTGGCTACATACAGTAGTTATGATGGAACAGTCCTTAGTGTTCTGGTTGGCTACATACAGTAGTTATGATGGTGGAACAGACCTTAGTGTTCTGGTTGGCTACATAAAGTAGTTATGATGGAACAGACCTTAGTGTTCTGGTTGGCTAAATACAGTAGTTATGGTGGTGGAACAGTCCTTAGTGTTCTGGTTGGCTACATAGAGTAGTTATGGTGGTGGAACAGACCTTAGTGTTCTGGTTGGCTACATACAGTAGTTATGATGGTGGAACAGACCTTAGTGTTCTGGTTGGCTACATACAGTAGTTATGGTGGTGGAACAGACCTTAGTTTTCTGGTTGGCTACATACAGTAGTTATGATGGTGGAACAGACCTTAGTGTTCTGGTTGGCTACATACAGTAGTTATGATGGTGGAACAGACCTTAGTGTTCTGGTTGGCTACATACAGTTGTTATGATGGTGGAACAGACCTTAGTGTTCTGGTCGGCTACATACAGTAGTTATGATGGTGGAACAGACCTTAGTGTTCTGGTCGGCTACATACAGTAGTTATGATGGAACAGACCTTAGTGTTCTGGTTGGCTACATACAGTAGTTATGATGGAACAGACCTTAGTGTTCTGGTTGGCTACATACAGTAGTTATGATGGAACAGACCTTAGTGTTCTGGTTGGCTACATACAGTAGTTATGATGGTGGAACAGACCTTAGTGTTCTGGTCGGCTACATACAGTAGTTATGATGGTGGAACAGACCTTAGTGTTCTGGTTGGCTACATACAGTAGTTATGGTGGTGGAACAGACCTTAGTGTTCTGGTTGGCTACATACAGTAGTTATGGTGGTGGAACAGACCTTAGTGTTCTGGTTGGGTACATACAGTAGTTATGATGGTGGAACAGACCTTAGTGTTCTGGTCGGCTACATACAGTAGTTATGATGGTGGAACAGACCTTAGTGTTCTGGTTGGCTACATACAGTAGTTATGGTGGTGGAACAGACCTTAGTGTTCTGGTTGGCTACATACAGTAGTTATGGTGGTGGAACAGACCTTAGAGTTCTGGTTGGGTACATACAGTAGTTATGATGGTGGAACAGACCTTAGTGTTCTGGTTGGCTACATACAGTAGTTATGATGGAACAGACCTTAGTGTTCTGGTTGGCTACATACAGTAGTTATGATGGAACAGACCTTAGTGTTCTGGTTGGCTACATACAGTAGTTATGGTGGTGGAACAGACCTTAGTGTTCTGGTTGGCTACATAGAGTAGTTATGGTGGAACAGACCTTAGTGTTCTGGTTGGCTACATACAGTAGTTATGATGGTGGAACAGACCTTAGTGTTCTGGTTGGCTACATACAGTAGTTATGATGGAACAGACCTTAGTGTTCTGGTTGGCTACATACAGTAGTTATGATGGTGGAACAGACCTTAGTGTTCTGGTTGGCTACATCCAGTAGTTATGATGGTGGAACAGACCTTAGTGTTCTGGTTGGCTACATACAGTAGTTATGGTGGTGGAACAGACCTTAGTGTTCTGGTTGGCTACATACAGTAGTTATGGTGGTGGAACAGACCTTAGTGTTCTGGTTGGCTACATACAGTAGTTATGATTGTGGAACAGACCTTAGTGTTCTGGTTGGCTACATACAGTTGTTATGATGGTGGAACAGACCTTAGTGTTCTGGTCGGCTACATACAGTAGTTATGATGGTGGAACAGACCTTAGTGTTCTGGTCGGCTACATACAGTAGTTATGATGGAACAGACCTTAGTGTTCTGGTTGGCTACATACAGTAGTTATGATGGAACAGACCTTAGTGTTCTGGTTGGCTACATACAGTAGTTATGATGGTGGAACAGACCTTAGTGTTCTGGTTGGCTACATACAGTAGTTATGATGGAACAGACCTTAGTGTTCTGGTTGGCTACATACAGTAGTTATGATGGTGGAACAGACCTTAGTGTTCTGGTTGGCTACATACAGTAGTTATGGTGGTGGAACAGACCTTAGTTTTCTGGTTGGCTACATACAGTAGTTATGATGGTGGAACAGACCTTAGTGTTCTGGTTGGCTACATACAGTAGTTATGATGGTGGAACAGACCTTAGTGTTCTGGTTGGCTACATACAGTAGTTATGGTGGTGGAACAGACCTTATGTTCTGGTTGGCTACATACAGTAGTTATGATGGTGGAACATACCTTAGTGTTCTGGTCGGCTACATACAGTAGTTATGATTGAACAGACCTTAGTGTTCTGGTTGGCTACATACAGTAGTTATGATGGAACAGACCTTAGTGTTCTGGTTGGCTACATACAGTAGTTATGATGGTGGAACAGTCCTTAGTGTTCTGGTTGGCTACATACAGTTGTTATGATGGAACAGACCTTAGTGTTCTGGTTGGCTACATACAGTAGTTATGATGGTGGAACAGACCTTAGTGTTCTGGTTGGCTACATACAGTAGTTATGGTGGTGGAACAGACCTTAGTGTTCTGGTCGGCTACATACAGTAGTTATGATGGTGGAACAGACCTTAGTGTTCTGGTCGGCTACATACAGTAGTTATGATGGTGGAACAGACCTTAGTGTTCTGGTCGGCTACATACAGTAGTTATGATGGTGGAACAGACCTTAGTGTTCTGGTTGGCTACATACAGTAGTTATGATGGTGGAACAGACCTTAGTGTTCTGGTTGGCTACATACAGTAGTTATGGTGGTGGAACAGACCTTAGTGTTCTGGTTGGCTACATACAGTAGTTATGATTGTGGAACAGACCTTAGTGTTCTGGTTGGCTACATACAGTTGTTATGATGGTGGAACAGACCTTAGTGTTCTGGTCGGCTACATACAGTAGTTATGATGGTGGAACAGACCTTAGTGTTCTGGTTGGCTACATACAGTAGTTATGATGGAACAGACCTTAGTGTTCTGGTTGGCTACATACAGTTGTTATGATGGTGGAACAGACCTTAGTGTTCTGGTTGGCTACATACAGTAGTTATGATGGAACAGACCTTAGTGTTCTGGTCGGCTACATACAGTAGTTATGATGGTGGAACAGACCTTAGTGTTCTGGTCGGCTACATACAGTAGTTATGATGGTGGAACAGACCTTAGTGTTCTGGTCGGCTACATACAGTAGTTACGGTGGAACAGACCTTAGTGTTCTGGTTGGCTACATACAGTAGTTATGGTGGTGGAACAGACCTTAGTGTTCTGGTTGGCTACATACAGTAGTTATGGTGGTGGAACAGACCTTAGAGTTCTGGTTGGGTACATACAGTAGTTATGATGGTGGAACAGACCTTAGTGTTCTGGTTGGCTACATACAGTAGTTATGATGGAACAGACCTTAGTGTTCTGGTTGGCTACATACAGTAGTTATGATGGAACAGACCTTAGTGTTCTGGTTGGCTACATACAGTAGTTATGGTGGTTGAACAGACCTTAGTGTTCTGGTTGGCTACATAGAGTAGTTATGGTGGAACAGACCTTAGTGTTCTGGTTGGCTACATACAGTAGTTATGATGGTGGAACAGACCTTAGTGTTCTGGTTGGCTACATACAGTAGTTATGATGGAACAGACCTTAGTGTTCTGGTTGGCTACATACAGTAGTTATGATGGTGGAACAGACCTTAGTGTTCTGGTTGGCTACATCCAGTAGTTATGATGGTGGAACAGACCTTAGAGTTCTGGTTGGCTACATACAGTAGTTATGATGGTGGAACAGACCTTAGTGTTCTGGTTGGCTACATACAGTAGTTATGGTGGTGGAACAGACCTTAGTGTTCTGGTTGGCTACATACAGTAGTTATGGTGGTGGAACAGACCTTAGTGTTCTGGTTGGCTACATACAGTAGTTATGGTGGTGGAACAGACCTTAGTGTTCTGGTTGGCTACATACAGTAGTTATGATTGTGGAACAGACCTTAGTGTTCTGGTTGGCTACATACAGTTGTTATGATGGTGGAACAGACCTTAGTGTTCTGGTCGGCTACATACAGTAGTTATGATGGTGGAACAGACCTTAGTGTTCTGGTCGGCTACATACAGTAGTTATGATGGAACAGACCTTAGTGTTCTGGTTGGCTACATACAGTGGTTATGATGGAACAGACCTTAGTGTTCTGGTTGGCTACATACAGTAGTTATGATGGTGGAACAGACCTTAGTGTTCTGGTTGGCTACATACAGTAGTTATGATGGAACAGACCTTAGTGTTCTGGTTGGCTACATACAGTAGTTATGATGGTGGAACAGACCTTAGTGTTCTGGTTGGCTACATACAGTAGTTATGGTGGTGGAACAGACCTTAGTTTTCTGGTTGGCTACATACAGTAGTTATGATGGTGGAACAGACCTTAGTGTTCTGGTTGGCTACATACAGTAGTTATGATGGTGGAACAGACCTTAGTGTTCTGGTTGGCTACATACAGTAGTTATGGTGGTGGAACAGACCTTATGTTCTGGTTGGCTACATACAGTAGTTATGATGGTGGAACATACCTTAGTGTTCTGGTTGGCTACATACAGTAGTTATGATTGAACATACCTTAGTGTTCTGGTTGGCTACATACAGTAGTTATGATGGTGGAACAGACCTTAGTGTTCTGGTCGGCTACATACAGTAGTTATGATGGTGGAACGGACCTTAGTGTTCTGGTCGGCTACATACAGTAGTTATGGTGGTGGAACAGACCTTAGTGTTCTGGTCGGCTACATACAGTAGTTATGATGGTGGAACAGACCTTAGTGTTCTGGTCGGCTACATACAGTAGTTATTGTGGAACAGACCTTAGTGTTCTGGTTGGCTACATACAGTAGTTATGGTGGTGGAACAGACCTTAGTGTTCTGATTGGCTACATACAGTAGTTATGGTGGTGGAACAGGCCTTAGTGTTCTGATTGGCTACATACAGTAGTTATGATGGAACAGACCTTAGTGTTCTGGTTGGCTACATACAGTAGTTATGGTGGTGGAACAGACCTTAGTGTTCTGGTTGGCTACATACAGTAGTTATGATTGTGGAACAGACCTTAGTGTTCTGGTTGGCTACATACAGTTGTTATGATGGTGGAACAGACCTTAGTGTTCTGGTCGGCTACATACAGTAGTTATGATGGTGGAACAGACCTTAGTGTTCTGGTCGGCTACATACAGTAGTTATGATGGAACAGACCTTAGTGTTCTGGTTGGCTACATACAGTAGTTATGATGGAACAGACCTTAGTGTTCTGGTTGGCTACATACAGTAGTTATGATGGTGGAACAGACCTTAGTGTTCTGGTTGGCTACATACAGTAGTTATGATGGAACAGACCTTAGTGTTCTGGTTGGCTACATACAGTAGTTATGATGGTGGAACAGACCTTAGTGTTCTGGTTGGCTACATACAGTAGTTATGGTGGTGGAACAGACCTTAGTTTTCTGGTTGGCTACATACAGTAGTTATGATGGTGGAACAGACCTTAGTGTTCTGGTTGGCTACATACAGTAGTTATGATGGTGGAACAGACCTTAGTGTTCTGGTTGGCTACATACAGTAGTTATGGTGGTGGAACAGACCTTATGTTCTGGTTGGCTACATACAGTAGTTATGATGGTGGAACATACCTTAGTGTTCTGGTCGGCTACATACAGTAGTTATGATTGAACAGACCTTAGTGTTCTGGTTGGCTACATACAGTAGTTATGATGGAACAGACCTTAGTGTTCTGGTTGGCTACATACAGTAGTTATGATGGTGGAACAGTCCTTAGTGTTCTGGTTGGCTACATACAGTTGTTATGATGGAACAGACCTTAGTGTTCTGTTTGGCTACATACAGTAGTTATGGGGATGGAACAGACCTTAGTGTTCTGGTTGGCTACATACAGTAGTTATGGTGGTGGAACAGACCTTAGTGTTCTGGTTGGCTACATACAGTAGTTATGATGGTGGAACAGACCTTAGTGTTCTGGTCGGCTACATACAGTAGTTATGATGGTGGAACGGACCTTAGTGTTCTGGTCGGCTACATACAGTAGTTATGGTGGTGGAACAGACCTTAGTGTTCTGGTCGGCTACATACAGTAGTTATGATGGTGGAACAGACCTTAGTGTTCTGGTCGGCTACATACAGTAGTTATTGTGGAACAGACCTTAGTGTTCTGGTTGGCTACATACAGTAGTTATGGTGGTGGAACAGACCTTAGTGTTCTGATTGGCTACATACAGTAGTTATGGTGGTGGAACAGACCTTAGTGTTCTGATTGGCTACATACAGTAGTTATGATGGAACAGACCTTAGTGTTCTGGTTGGCTACATACAGTAGTTATGATGGTGGAACAGACCTTAGTGTTCTGATTGGCTACATACAGTAGTTATGATGGTGGAACAGACCTTAGTGTTCTGGTTGGCTACATACAGTAGTTATGATGGTGGAACAGACCTTAGTGTTCTGGTTGGCTACATAAAGTAGTTATGATGGAACAGACCTTAGTGTTCTGGTTGGCTACATACAGTAGTTATGATGGTGGAACAGACCTTAGTGTTCTGGTCGGCTACATACAGTAGTTATGATGGAACAGACCTTAGTGTTCTGGTTGGCTACATACAGTAGTTATGGTGGTGGAACAGACCTTAGTGTTCTGGTTGGCTACATACAGTAGTTATGGTGGTGGAACAGACCTTAGTGTTCTTGTTGGCTACATACAGTAGTTATGGTGGTGGAACAGACCTTAGTGTTCTGGTTGGCTACATACAGTAGTTATGATGGTGGAACAGACCTTAGTGTTCTGGTTGGCTACATACAGTTGTTATGATGGTGGAACAGACCTTAGTGTTCTGGTCGGCTACATACAGTAGTTATGATGGTGGAACAGACCTTAGTGTTCTGGTCGGCTACATACAGTAGTAATGATGGAACAGACCTTAGTGTTCTGGTTGGCTACATACAGTAGTTATGATGGAACAGACCTTAGTGTTCTGGTTGGCTACATACAGTAGTTATGATGGTGGAACAGACCTTAGTGTTCTGGTTGGCTACATACAGTAGTTATGATGGAACAGACCTTAGTGTTCTGGTTGGCTACATACAGTAGTTATGGTGGTGGAACAGACCTTAGTTTTCTGGTTGGCTACATACAGTAGTTATGATGGTGGAACAGACCTTAGTGTTCTGGTTGGCTACATACAGTAGTTATGATGGTGGAACAGACCTTAGTGTTCTGGTTGGCTACATACAGTAGTTATGGTGGTGGAACAGACCTTATGTTCTGGTTGGCTACATACAGTAGTTATGATTGAACAGACCTTAGTGTTCTGGTTGGCTACATACAGTAGTTATGATGGAACAGACCTTAGTGTTCTGGTTGGCTACATACAGTAGTTATGATGGTGGAACAGTCCTTAGTGTTCTGGTTGGCTACATACAGTAGTTATGATGGTGGAACAGACCTTAGTGTTCTGGTTGGCTACATACAGTAGTTATGATGGTGGAACAGACCTTAGTGTTCTGGTTGGCTACATACAGTAGTTATGGTGGTGGAACAGACCTTAGTGTTCTGGTCGGCTACATACAGTAGTTATGATGGTGGAACAGACCTTAGTGTTCTGGTCGGCTACATACAGTAGTTATGATGGTGGAACAGACCTTAGTGTTCTGGTCGGCTACATACAGTAGTTATGATGGTGGAACAGACCTTAGTGTTCTGGTCGGCTACACACAGTAGTTATGATGGTGGAACAGACCTTAGTGTTCTGGTTGGCTACATACAGTAGTTATGGTGGTGGAACAGACCTTAGTGTTCTGGTTGGCTACATACAGTAGTTATGGTGGTGGAACAGACCTTAGTGTTCTGGTTGGCTACATACAGTAGTTATGATGGTGGAACAGACCTTAGTGTTCTGGTCGGCTACATACAGTAGTTATGATGGTGGAACGGACCTTAGTGTTCTGGTCGGCTACATACAGTAGTTATGGTGGTGGAACAGACCTTAGTGTTCTGGTCGGCTACATACAGTAGTTATGATGGTGGAACAGACCTTAGTGTTCTGGTCGGCTACATACAGTAGTTATGGTGGAACAGACCTTAGTGTTCTGGTTGGCTACATACAGTAGTTATGGTGGTGGAACAGACCTTAGTGTTCTGATTGGCTACATACAGTTGTTATGATGGTGGAACAGACCTTAGTGTTCTGGTTGGCTACATACAGTAGTTATGATGGAACAGACCTTAGTGTTCTGGTTGGCTACATACAGTAGTTATGATGGTGGAACAGACCTTAGTGTTCTGGTTGGCTACATACAGTAGTTATGATGGTGGAACAGACCTTAGTGTTCTGGTTGGCTACATACAGTAGTTATGATGGAACAGACCTTAGTGTTCTGGTTGGCTACATACAGTAGTTATGATGGTGGAACAGACCTTAGTGTTCTGGTCGGCTACATACAGTAGTTATGATGGAACAGACCTTAGTGTTCTCGTTGGCTACATACAGTAGTTATGGTGGTGGAACAGACCTTAGTGTTCTGGTTGGCTACATACAGTAGTTATGGTGGTGGAACAGACCTTAGTGTTCTGGTTGGCTACATACAGTAGTTATGATGGTGGAACAGACCTTAGTGTTCTGGTTGGCTACATACAGTAGTTATGATGGTGGAACAGACCTTAGTGTTCTGGTTGGCTACATACAGTAGTTATGGTGGTGGAACAGACCTTAGTGTTCTGGTTGGCTACATACAGTAGTTATGGTGGTGGAACAGACCTTAGTGTTCTGGTTGGCTACATACAGTAGTTATGATGGTGGAACAGACCTTAGTGTTCTGATTGGCTACATACAGTAGTTATGGTGGAACAGACCTTAGTGTTCTGGTTGGCTACATACAGTAGTTATGATGGTGGAACAGACCTTAGTGTTCTGGTTGGCTACATACAGTAGTTATGATGGTGGAACAGACCTTAGTGTTCTGGTTGGCTACATACAGTAGTTATGATGGTGGAACAGACCTTAGTGTTCTGGTTGGCTACATACAGTAGTTATGATGGTGGAACAGACCTTAGTGTTCTGGTTGGCTACATACAGTAGTTATGATGGTGGAACAGACCTTAGTGTTCTGGTTGGCTACATACAGTAGTTATGATGGTGGAACAGACCTTAGTGTTCTGGTTGGCTACATACAGTTGTTATGATGGTGGAACAGACCTTAGTGTTCTGGTTGGCTACATACAGTAGTTATGGTGTTGGAACAGACCTTAGTGTTCTGGTTGGCTACATACAGTAGTTATAATGGTGGAACAGACCTTAGTGTTCTGGTTGGCTACATACAGTAGTTATGGTGGTGGAACAGACCTTAGTGTTCTGGTTGGCTACATACAGTAGTTATGATGGTGGAACAGACCTTAGTGTTCTGGTTGGCTACATACAGTAGTTATGATGGTGGAACAGACCTTAGTGTTCTGGTTGGCTACATACAGTAGTTATGGTGGTGGAACAGACCTTATGTTCTGGTTGGCTACATACAGTAGTTATGATGGTGGAACAGACCTTAGTGTTCTGGTCGGCTACATACAGTAGTTATGATTGAACAGACCTTAGTGTTCTGGTTGGCTACATACAGTAGTTATGATGGAACAGACCTTAGTGTTCTGGTCGGCTACATACAGTAGTTATGATGTTGGAACAGTCCTTAGTGTTCTGGTTGGCTACATACAGTAGTTATGATGGAACAGACCTTAGTGTTCTGGTTGGCTACATACAGTAGTTATGATGGTGGAACAGACTTTAGTGTTCTGGTTGGCTACATACAGTAGTTATGGTGGTGGAACAGACCTTAGTGTTCTGGTTGGCTACATACAGTAGTTATGGTGGTGGAACAGACCTTAGTGTTCTGGTTGGCTACATACAGTAGTTATGGTGGTGGAACAGACCTTAGTGTTCTGGTTGGCTACATACAGTAGTTATGATTGTGGAACAGACCTTAGTGTTCTGGTTGGCTACATACAGTTGTTATGATATTGGAACAGACCTTAGTGTTCTGGTCGGCTACATACAGTAGTTATGATGGTGGAACAGACCTTAGTGTTCTGGTCGGCTACATACAGTAGTTATGATGGAACAGACCTTAGTGTTCTGGTTGGCTACATACAGTAGTTATGATGGAACAGACCTTAGTGTTCTGGTTGGCTACATACAGTAGTTATGATGGTGGAACAGACCTTAGTGTTCTGGTTGGCTACATACAGTAGTTATGATGGAACAGACCTTAGTGTTCTGGTTGGCTACATACAGTAGTTATGATGGTGGAACAGACCTTAGTGTTCTGGTCGGCTACATACAGTAGTTATGGTGGTGGAACAGACCTTAGTTTTCTGGTTGGCTACATACAGTAGTTATGATGGTGGAACAGACCTTAGTGTTCTGGTTGGCTACATACAGTAGTTATGATGGTGGAACAGACCTTAGTGTTCTGGTTGGCTACATACAGTAGTTATGGTGGTGGAACAGACCTTATGTTCTGGTTGGCTACATACAGTAGTTATGATGGTGGAACATACCTTAGTGTTCTGGTCGGCTACATACAGTAGTTATGATTGAACAGACCTTAGTGTTCTGGTTGGCTACATACAGTAGTTATGATGGAACAGACCTTAGTGTTCTGGTTGGCTACATACAGTAGTTATGATGGTGGAACAGTCCTTAGTGTTCTGGTTGGCTACATACAGTTGTTATGATGGAACAGACCTTAGTGTTCTGGTTGGCTACATACAGTAGTTATGATGGAACAGACCTTAGTGTTCTGGTTGGCTACATACAGTAGTTATGATGGTGGAACAGACCTTAGTGTTCTGGTTGGCTACATACAGTAGTTATGGTGGTGGAACAGACCTTAGTGTTCTGGTTGGCTACATACAGTAGTTATGATGGTGGAACAGACCTTAGTGTTCTGGTCGGCTACATACAGTAGTTATGATGGTGGAACAGACCTTAGTGTTCTGGTCGGCTACATACAGTAGTTATGATGGTGGAACAGACCTTAGTGTTCTGGTTGGCTACATACAGTAGTTATGATGGTGGAACAGACCTTAGTGTTCTGGTTGGCTACATACAGTAGTTATGGTGGTGGAACAGACCTTAGTGTTCTGGTTGGCTACATACAGTAGTTATGGTGGTGGAACAGACCTTAGTGTTCTGGTTGGCTACATACAGTAGTTATGATGGTGGAACAGACCTTAGTGTTCTGGTCGGCTACTTACAGTAGTTATGATGGTGGAACGGACCTTAGTGTTCTGGTCGGCTACATACAGTAGTTATGGTGGTGGAACAGACCTTAGTGTTCTGGTCGGCTACATACAGTAGTTATGATGGTGGAACAGACCTTAGTGTTCTGGTCGGCTACATACAGTAGTTATTGTGGAACAGACCTTAGTGTTCTGGTTGGCTACATACAGTAGTTATGGTGGTGGAACAGACCTTAGTGTTCTGATTGGCTACATACAGTAGTTATGGTGGTGGAACAGACCTTAGTGTTCTGATTGGCTACATACAGTAGTTATGATGGAACAGACCTTAGTGTTCTGGTTGGCTACATACAGTAGTTATGATGGTGGAACAGACCTTAGTGTTCTGGTCGGCTACATACAGTAGTTATGATGGAACAGACCTTAGTGTTCTGGTTGGCTACATACAGTAGTTATGATGGTGGAACAGACCTTAGTGTTCTGGTTGGCTACATAAAGTAGTTATGATGGAACAGACCTTAGTGTTCTGGTTGGCTACATACAGTAGTTATGATGGTGGAACAGACCTTAGTGTTCTGGTCGGCTACATACAGTAGTTATGATGGAACAGACCTTAGTGTTCTGGTTGGCTACATACAGTAGTTATGGTGGTGGAACAGACCTTAGTGTTCTGGTTGGCTACATACAGTAGTTATGGTGGTGGAACAGACCTTAGTGTTCTGGTTGGCTACATACAGTAGTTATGATGGTGGAACAGACCTTAGTGTTCTTGTTGGCTACATACAGTAGTTATGGTGGTGGAACAGACCTTAGTGTTCTGGTTGGCTACATACAGTAGTTATGATGGTGGAACAGACCTTAGTGTTCTGGTTGGCTACATACAGTTGTTATGATGGTGGAACAGACCTTAGTGTTCTGGTCGGCTACATACAGTAGTTATGATGGTGGAACAGACCTTAGTGTTCTGGTCGGCTACATACAGTAGTAATGATGGAACAGACCTTAGTGTTCTGGTTGGCTACATACAGTAGTTATGATGGAACAGACCTTAGTGTTCTGGTTGGCTACATACAGTAGTTATGATGGTGGAACAGACCTTAGTGTTCTGGTTGGCTACATACAGTAGTTATGATTAAACAGACCTTAGTGTTCTGGTTGGCTACATACAGTAGTTATGGTGGTGGAACAGACCTTAGTTTTCTGGTTGGCTACATACAGTAGTTATGATGGTGGAACAGACCTTAGTGTTCTGGTTGGCTACATACAGTAGTTATGATGGTGGAACAGACCTTAGTGTTCTGGTTGGCTACATACAGTAGTTATGGTGGTGGAACAGACCTTATGTTCTGGTTGGCTACATACAGTAGTTATGATTGAACAGACCTTAGTGTTCTGGTTGGCTACATACAGTAGTTATGATGGAACAGACCTTAGTGTTCTGGTTGGCTACATACAGTAGTTATGATGGTGGAACAGTCCTTAGTGTTCTGGTTGGCTACATACAGTAGTTATGATGGTGGAACAGACCTTAGTGTTCTGGTTGGCTACATACAGTAGTTATGATGGTGGAACAGACCTTAGTGTTCTGGTTGGCTACATACAGTAGTTATGGTGGTGGAACAGACCTTAGTGTTCTGGTCGGCTACATACAGTAGTTATGATGGTGGAACAGACCTTAGTGTTCTGGTCGGCTACACACAGTAGTTATGATGGTGGAACAGACCTTAGTGTTCTGGTTGGCTACACACAGTAGTTATGATGGTGGAACAGACCTTAGTGTTCTGGTTGGCTACATACAGTAGTTATGGTGGTGGAACAGACCTTAGTGTTCTGGTTGGCTACATACAGTAGTTATGGTGGTGGAACAGACCTTAGTGTTCTGGTTGGCTACATACAGTAGTTATGATAGTGGAACAGACCTTCGTGTTCTGGTCGGATACATACAGTAGTTATGATGGTGGAACGGACCTTAGTGTTCTGGTCGGCTACATACAGTAGTTATGGTGGTGGAACAGACCTTAGTGTTCTGGTCGGCTACATACAGTAGTTATGATGGTGGAACAGACCTTAGTGTTCTGGTCGGCTACATACAGTAGTTATGGTGGAACAGACCTTAGTGTTCTGGTTGGCTACATACAGTAGTTATGGTGGTGGAACAGACCTTAGTGTTCTGATTGGCTACATACAGTTGTTATGATGGTGGAACAGACCTTAGTGTTCTGGTTGGCTACATACAGTAGTTATGATGGAACAGACCTTAGTGTTCTGGTTGGCTACATACAGTAGTTATGATGGTGGAACAGACCTTAGTGTTCTGGTTGGCTACATACAGTAGTTATGATGGTGGAACAGACCTTAGTGTTCTGGTTGGCTACATACAGTAGTTATGATGGAACAGACCTTAGTGTTCTGGTTGGCTACATACAGTAGTTATGATGGTGGAACAGACCTTAGTGTTCTGGTCGGCTACATACAGTAGTTATGATGGAACAGACCTTAGTGTTCTGGTTGGCTACATACAGTAGTTATGGTGGTGGAACAGACCTTAGTGTTCTGGTTGGCTACATACAGTAGTTATGGTGGTGGAACAGACCTTAGTGTTCTGGTTGGCTACATACAGTAGTTATGATGGTGGAACAGACCTTAGTGTTCTGGTTGGCTACATACAGTAGTTATGATGGTGGAACAGACCTTAGTGTTCTGGTTGGCTACATACAGTAGTTATGGTGGTGGAACAGACCTTAGTGTTCTGGTTGGCTACATACAGTAGTTATGGTGGTGGAACAGACCTTAGTGTTCTGGTTGGCTACATACAGTAGTTATGATGGTGGAACAGACCTTAGTGTTCTGATTGGCTACATACAGTAGTTATGGTGGAACAGACCTTAGTGTTCTGGTTGGCTACATACAGTAGTTATGATGGTGGAACAGACCTTAGTGTTCTGGTTGGCTACATACAGTAGTTATGATGGTGGAACAGACCTTAGTGTTCTGGTTGGCTACATACAGTAGTTATGATGGTGGAACAGACCTTAGTGTTCTGGTTGGCTACATACAGTAGTTATGATGGTGGAACAGACCTTAGTGTTCTGGTTGGCTACATACAGTAGTTATGATGGTGGAACAGACCTTAGTGTTCTGGTCGGCTACATACAGTAGTTATGATGGTGGAACAGACCTTAGTGTTCTGGTTGGCTACATACAGTAGTTATGATGGTGGAACAGACCTTAGTGTTCTGGTTGGCTACATACAGTTGTTATGATGGTGGAACAGACCTTAGTGTTCTGGTTGGCTACATACAGTAGTTATGATGGTGGAACAGACCTTAGTGTTCTGGTTGGCTACATACAGTAGTTATGGTGGTGGAACAGACCTTAGTGTTCTGGTTGGCTACATACAGTAGTTATGGTGGTGGAACAGACCTTAGTGTTCTGGTTGGCTACATACAGTAGTTATGATGGTGGAACAGACCTTAGTGTTCTGGTTGGCTACATACAGTAGTTATGGTGTTGGAACAGACCTTAGTGTTCTGGTTGGCTACATACAGTAGTTATAATGGTGGAACAGACCTTAGTGTTCTGGTTGGCTACATACAGTAGTTATGGTGGTGGAACAGACCTTAGTGTTCTGGTTGGCTACATACAGTAGTTATGATGGTGGAACAGACCTTAGTGTTCTGGTTGGCTACATACAGTAGTTATGGTGGTGGAACAGACCTTAGTGTTCTGGTTGTCTACATACAGTAGTTATGATGGTGGAACAGACCTTAGTGTTCTGGTTGGCTACATACAGTAGTTATGATGGAACAGACCTTAGTGTTCTGGTTGGCTACATACAGTAGTTATGATGGTGGAACAGACCTTAGTGTTCTGGTTGGCTACATACAGTAGTTATGGTGGTGGAACAGACCTTAGTTTTCTGGTTGGCTACATACAGTAGTTATGATGGTGGAACAGACCTTAGTGTTCTGGTTGGCTACATACAGTAGTTATGATGGTGGAACAGACCTTAGTGTTCTGGTTGGCTACATACAGTAGTTATGGTGGTGGAACAGACCTTATGTTCTGGTTGGCTACATACAGTAGTTATGATGGTGGAACAGACCTCAGTGTTCTGGTCGGCTACATACAGTAGTTATGATTGAACAGACCTTAGTGTTCTGGTTGGCTACATACAGTAGTTATGATGGAACAGACCTTAGTGTTCTGGTCGGCTACATACAGTAGTTATGATGTTGGAACAGTCCTTAGTGTTCTGGTTGGCTACATACAGTAGTTATGATGGAACAGACCTTAGTGTTCTGGTTGGCTTCATACAGTAGTTATGATGGTGGAACAGACCTTAGTGTTCTGGTTGGCTACATACAGTAGTTATGATGGTGGAACAGACCTTAGTGTTCTGGTCGGCTACATACAGTAGTTATGATGGTGGAACAGACCTTAGTGTTCTGGTTGGCTACATACAGTAGTTATGATGGTGGAACAGACCTTAGTGTTCTGGTTGGCTACATACAGTAGTTATGGTGGTGGAACAGACCTTAGTGTTCTGGTTGGCTACATACAGTAGTTTTGGTGGTGGAACAGACCTTAGTGTTCTGGTTGGCTACATACAGTAGTTATGATGGTGGAACAGACCTTAGTGTTCTGGTTGGCTACATACAGTAGTTATGATGGTGGAACAGACCTTAGTGTTCTGGTTGGCTACATACAGTAGTTATGGTGGTGGAACAGACCTTAGTGTTCTGGTCGGCTACATACAGTAGTTATGATGGTGGAACAGACCTTAGTGTTCTGGTCGGCTACATACAGTAGTTATGGTGGAACAGACCTTAGTGTTCTGGTTGGCTACATACAGTAGTTATGGTGGAACAGACCTTAGTGTTCTGGTTGGCTACATACAGTAGTTATGGTGGTGGAACAGACCTTAGTGTTCTGGTTGGCTACATACAGTAGTTATGATGGAACAGACCTTAGTGTTCTGGTTGGCTACATACAGTAGTTATGATGGTGGAACAGACCTTAGTGTTCTGGTTGGCTACATAAAGTAGTTATGATGGAACAGACCTTAGTGTTCTGGTTGGCTACATACAGTAGTTATGATGGTGGAACAGACCTTAGTGTTCTGGTCGGCTACACACAGTAGTTATGATGGAACAGACCTTAGTGTTCTGGTTGGCTACATACAGTAGTTATGGTGGTGGAACAGACCTTAGTGTTCTGGTTGGCTACATACAGAAGTTATGATGGTGGAACAGACCTTAGTGTTCTGGTTGGCTACATACAGTAGTTATGGTGTTGGAACAGACCTTAGTGTTCTGGTTGGCTACATACAGTAGTTATAATGGTGGAACAGACCTTAGTGTTCTGGTTGGCTACATACAGTAGTTATGGTGGTGGAACAGACCTTAGTGTTCTGGTTGGCTACATACAGTAGTTATGATGGTGGAACAGACCTTAGTGTTCTGGTTGGCTACATACAGTAGTTATGGTGGTGGAACAGACCTTAGTGTTCTGGTTGGCTACATACAGTAGTTATGATGGTGGAACAGACCTTAGTGTTCTGGTTGGCTACATACAGTAGTTATGATGGAACAGACTTTAGTGTTCTGGTTGGCTACATACAGTAGTTATGATGGTGGAACAGACCTTAGTGTTCTGGTTGGCTACATACAGTAGTTATGGTGGTGGAACAGACCTTAGTTTTCTGGTTGGCTACATACAGTAGTTATGATGGTGGAACAGACCTTAGTGTTCTGGTTGGCTACATACAGTAGTTATGATGGTGGAACAGACCTTAGTGTTCTGGTTGGCTACATACAGTAGTTATGGTGGTGGAACAGACCTTATGTTCTGGTTGGCTACATACAGTAGTTATGATGGTGGAACAGACCTCAGTGTTCTGGTCGGCTACATACAGTAGTTATGATTGAACAGACCTTAGTGTTCTGGTTGGCTACATACAGTAGTTATGATGGAACAGACCTTAGTGTTCTGGTCGGCTACATACAGTAGTTATGATGTTGGAACAGTCCTTAGTGTTCTGGTTGGCTACATACAGTAGTTATGATGGAACAGACCTTAGTGTTCTGGTTGGCTTCATACAGTAGTTATGATGGTGGAACAGACCTTAGTGTTCTGGTTGGCTACATACAGTAGTTATGATGGTGGAACAGACCTTAGTGTTCTGGTCGGCTACATACAGTAGTTATGATGGTGGAACAGACCTTAGTGTTCTGGTTGGCTACATACAGTAGTTATGATGGTGGAACAGACCTTAGTGTTCTGGTTGGCTACATACAGTAGTTATGGTGGTGGAACAGACCTTAGTGTTCTGGTTGGCTACATACAGTAGTTTTGGTGGTGGAACAGACCTTAGTGTTCTGGTTGGCTACATACAGTAGTTATGATGGTGGAACAGACCTTAGTGTTCTGGTTGGCTACATACAGTAGTTATGATGGTGGAACAGACCTTAGTGTTCTGGTTGGCTACATACAGTAGTTATGGTGGTGGAACAGACCTTAGTGTTCTGGTCGGCTACATACAGTAGTTATGATGGTGGAACAGACCTTAGTGTTCTGGTCGGCTACATACAGTAGTTATGGTGGAACAGACCTTAGTGTTCTGGTTGGCTACATACAGTAGTTATGGTGGAACAGACCTTAGTGTTCTGGTTGGCTACATACAGTAGTTATGGTGGTGGAACAGACCTTAGTGTTCTGGTTGGCTACATACAGTAGTTATGATGGAACAGACCTTAGTGTTCTGGTTGGCTACATACAGTAGTTATGATGGTGGAACAGACCTTAGTGTTCTGGTTGGCTACATAAAGTAGTTATGATGGAACAGACCTTAGTGTTCTGGTTGGCTACATACAGTAGTTATGATGGTGGAACAGACCTTAGTGTTCTGGTCGGCTACACACAGTAGTTATGATGGAACAGACCTTAGTGTTCTGGTTGGCTACATACAGTAGTTATGGTGGTGGAACAGACCTTAGTGTTCTGGTTGGCTACATACAGAAGTTATGATGGTGGAACAGACCTTAGTGTTCTGGTTGGCTACATACAGTAGTTATGGTGGTGGAACAGACCTTAGTGTTCTGGTTGGCTACATACAGTAGTTATCGTGGTGGAACAGACCTTAGTGTTCTGGTTGGCTACATACAGTAGTTATGATGGTGGAACAGACCTTAGTGTTCTGGTCGGCTACATACAGTAGTTATGATGGTGGAACAGACCTTAGTGTTCTGATTGGCTACATACAGTAGTTATGGTGGAACAGACCTTAGTGTTCTGGTTGGCTACATACAGTAGTTATGATGGTGGAACAGACCTTAGTGTTCTGGGTGGCTACATACAGTAGTTATGATGGTGGAACAGACCTTAGTGTTCTGGTTGGCTACATACAGTAGTTATGATGGTGGAACAGACCTTAGTGTTCTGGTTGGCTACATACAGTTGTTATGATGGTGGAACAGACCTTAGTGTTCTGGTTGGCTACATACAGTAGTTATGATGGTGGAACAGACCTTAGTGTTCTGGTTGGCTACATACAGTAGTTATGATGGTGGAACAGACCTTAGTGTTCTGGTTGGCTACATACAGTTGTTATGATGGTGGAACAGACCTTAGTGTTCTGGTTGGCTACATACAGTAGTTATGATGGTGGAACAGACCTTAGTGTTCTGGTTGGCTACATACAGTAGTTATGATGGTGGAACAGACCTTAGTGTTCTGGTTGGCTACATACAGTAGTTATGATGGTGGAACAGACCTTAGTGTTCTGGTTGGCTACATACAGTTGTTATGATGGTGGAACAGACCTTAGTGTTCTGGTTGGCTACATACAGTAGTTATGATGGTGGAACAGACCTTAGTGTTCTGGTTGGCTACATACAGTAGTTATGATGGTGGAACAGACCTTAGTGTTCTGGTTGGCTACATACAGTTGTTATGATGGTGGAACAGACCTTAGTGTTCTGGTTGGCTACATACAGTAGTTATGATGGTGGAACAGACCTTAGTGTTCTGGTTGGCTACATACAGTAGTTATGATGGAACAGACCGTAGTGTTCTGGTTGGCTACATACAGTAGTTATGATGGTGGAACAGACCTTAGTGTTCTGGTTGGCTACATACAGTAGTTATGATGGTGGAACAGACCTTAGTGTTCTGGTTGGCTACATACAGTAGTTATGATGGTGGAACAGACCTTAGTGTTCTGGTTGGCTACATACAGTAGTTATGATGGTGGAACAGACCTTAGTGTTCTGGTTGGCTACATACAGTAGTTATGGTGGTGGAACAGACCTTAGTGTTCTGGTTGGCTACATACAGTAGTTCTGGTGGTGGAACAGACCTTAGTGTTCTGGTTGGCTACATACAGTAGTTATGATGGTGGAACAGACCTTAGTGTTCTGGTTGGCTACATACAGTTGTTATGATGGTGGAACAGACCTTAGTGTTCTGGTTGGCTACATACAGTAGTTATGATGGTGGAACAGACCGTAGTGTTCTGGTTGGCTACATACAGTAGTTATGATGGTGGAACAGACCTTAGTGTTCTGGTTGGCTACATACAGTAGTTATGATGGTGGAACAGACCTTAGTGTTCTGGTTGGCTACATACAGTAGTTATGGTGGTGGAACAGACCTTAGTGTTCTGGTTGGCTACATACAGTAGTTATGGTGGTGGAACAGACCTTAGTGTTCTGGTTGGCTACATACAGTAGTTATGATGGTGGAACAGACCTTAGTGTTCTGGTTGGCTAAATACAGTAGTTATGGTGGTGGAACAGACCTTAGTGTTCTGGTTGGCTACATACAGTAGTTATGGTGGTGGAACAGACCTTAGTGTTCTGGTTGGCTACATACAGTAGTTATGATGGTGGAACAGACCTTAGTGTTCTGGTTGGCTACATACAGCAGTTATGGTGGTGGAACAGACCTTAGTGTTATGGTTGGCTACATACAGTAGTTATGATGGTGGAACAGACCTTAGTGTTCTGGTTGGCTACATACAGTAGTTATGGTGGTGGAACAGACCTTAGTGTTCTGGTTGGCTACATACAGTAGTTATGATGGTGGAACAGACCTTAGTGTTCTGGTTGGCTACATACAGTAGTTATGGTGGTGGAACAGACCTTAGTGTTCTGGTTGGCTACATACAGTAGTTATGGTGGTGGAACAGACCTTAGTGTTCTGGTTGGCTACATACAGTAGTTATGATGGTGGAACAGACCTTAGTGTTCTGGTTGGCTACACACAGTTGTTATGATGGTGGAACAGACCTTAGTGTTCTGGTTGGCTACATACAGTAGTTATGGTGGTGGAACAGACCTTAGTGTTCTGGTTGGTTACACACAGTTGTTATGATGGTGGAACAGACCTTAGTGTTCTGGTTGGCTACATACAGTAGTTATGATGGAACAGACCTTAGTGTTCTGGTTGGCTAAATACAGTAGTTATGATGGTGGAACAGACCTTAGTGTTCTGGTTGGCTACATACAGTAGTTATGATGGAACATACCTTAGTGTTCTGGTTGGCTACATACAGTAGTTATGATGGTGGAACAGACCTTAGTGTTCTGGTTGGCTACATACAGTAGTTATGTTGGAACATACCTTAGTGTCCTGGTTGGCTACATACAGTAGTTATGATGGTGGAACAGACCTTAGTGTTCTGGTTGGCTACATACAGTAGTTATTTTGGAACATACCTTAGTGTTCTGGTTGGCTACATACAGTAGTTATGGTGGTGGAACAGACCTTAGTGTTCTTGTTGGCTACATACAGTAGTTATGATGATTGAACAGACCTTAGTGTTCTGGTTGGCTACATACAGTAGTTATGTTGGAACATACCTTAGTGTTCTGGTTGGCTACATACAGTAGTTATGATGGTGGAACAGACCTTAGTGTTCTGGTTGGCGACATACAGTAGTTATGGTGGTGGAACAGACCTTAGTGTTCTGGTTGGCTACATACAGTAGTTATGATGGAACAGACCTTAGTGTTCTGGTTGGCTACATACAGTAGTTATGGTGGTGGAACAGACCTTAGTGTTCTGGTTGGCTACATGCAGTAGTTATGATGGTGGAACAGACCTTAGTGTTCTGGTTGGCTACATACAGTAGTTATGATGGTGGAACAGACCGTAGTGTTCTGGTTGGCTACATACAGTAGTTATGGTGGTGGAACAGACCTTAGTGTTCTGGTTGGCTACATACAGTAGTTATGGTGGTGGAACAGACCTTAGTGTTCTGGTTGGCTACATACAGTAGTTATGATGGTGGAACAGACCTTAGTGTTCTCGTTGGCTACATACAGTAGTTATGATGGTGGAACAGACCTTAGTGTTCTGGTTGGCTACATACAGTTGTTATGATGGAACAGACCTTAGTGTTCTGGTTGGCTACATACAGTAGTTATGATGGTGGAACAGACCTTAGTGTTCTGGTTGGCTACATACAGTAGTTATGATGGTGGAACAGACCTTAGTGTTCTGGTTGGCTACATACAGTAGTTATGGTGGAACAGACCTTAGTGTTCTGGTTGGCTACATACAGTAGTTATGATGGTGGAACAGACCTTAGTGTTCTGGTTGGCTACATACAGTGGTTATGATGGAACAGACCTTAGTGTTCTGGTTGGCTACATACAGTAGTTATGATGGTGGAACAGACCTTAGTGTTCTGGTTGGCTACATACAGTAATTTTGTTGGAACAGACCTTAGTGTTCTGGTTGGCTACATACAGTTGTTATGATGGTGGAACAGACCTTAGTGTTCTGGTCGGCTACATACAGTAGTTATGATGGTGGAACAGACCTTAGTGTTCTGGTTGGCTACATACAGTAGTTATTTTGGAACAGACCTTAGTGTTCTGGTTGGCTACATACAGTAGTTATGATGGTGGAACAGACCTTAGTGTTCTGGTTGGCTACATACAGTAGTTATGATGGTGGAACAGACCTTAGTGTTCTGGTTGGCTACATACAGTTGTTATGATGGTGGGACAGACCTTAGTGTTCTGGTCGGCTACATACAGTAGTTACGGTGGAACAGACCTTAGTGTTCTGGTTGGCTACATACAGTAGTTATGTTGGAACAGACCTTAGTGTTCTGGTTGGCTACATACAGTAGTTATGATGGTGGAACAGACCTTAGTGTTCTGGTTGGCTACATACAGTAGTTATGATGGTGGAACAGACCTTAGTGTTCTGGTTGGCTACATACAGTAGTTATGATGGTGGAACAGACCTTAGTGTTCTGGTTGGCTACATACAGTAGTTATGATGGTGGAACAGACCTTAGTGTTCTGGTAGGCTACATACAGTGGTTACGGTGGAACAGACCTTAGTGTTCTGGTTGGCTACATACAGTAGTTATGATGGAACAGACCTTAGTGTTCTGGTTGGCTACATACAGTAGTTATGGTGGTGGAACAGACCTTAGTGTTCTGATTGGCTACATACAGTAGTTGTGATGGTGGAACAGACCTTAGTGTTCTGGTCGGCTACATACAGTAGTTATGATGGTGGAACAGACCTTAGTGTTCTGGTTGGCTACATACAGTAGTTATGATGGTGGAACAGACCTTAGTGTTCTGGTTGGCTACATACAGTAGTTATAATGGTGGAACAGACCTTAGTGTTCTGGTTGGCTACATACAGTAGTTATGATGGAGCAGACCTTAGTGTTCTGGTTGGCTACATACAGTAGTTATGATGGAACAGACCTTAGTGTTCTGATTGGCTACATACAGTTGTTATGATGGAACAGACCTTAGTGTTCTGGTTGGCTACATACAGTAGTTATGATGGAACAGACCTTAGTGTTCTGGTTGTTTACATACAGTGGTTACGGTGGAACAGACCTTAGTGTTCTGGTTGGCTACATACAGTAGTTATGATGGTGGAACAGACCTTAGTGTTCTGGTTGGCTACATACAGTAGTTATGATGGTGGAACAGACCTTAGTGTTCTGGTTGGCTACATATAGTAGTTATGATGGAACAGACCTTAGTGTTCTGGTTGGCTACATACAGTAGTTATGATGGAACAGACCTTAGTGTTCTGGTTGTTTACATACAGTGGTTACGGTGGAACAGACCTTAGTGTTCTGGTTGGCTACATACAGTTGTTATGATGGAACAGACCTTAGTGTTCTGGTTGGCTACATACAGTAGTTATGGTGGTGGAACAGACCTTATTGTTCTGATTGGCTACATACAGTAGTTATGATGGTGGAACAGACCTTAGTGTTCTGGTTGGCTACATACAGTAGTTATGATGGTGGAACAGACCTTAGTGTTCTGGTTGGCTACATACAGTAGTTATGATGGAACAGACCTTAGTGTTCTGGTTGGCTACATACAGTAGTTATGATGATGGAACAGACCTTAGTGTTCTGGTTGGCTACATACAGTAGTTATGATGGAACAGACCTTAGTGTTCTGGTTGGCTACATACAGTGGTTACGGTGGAACAGACCTTAGTGTTCTGAATGGCTACATACAGTTGTTATGATGGAACAGACCTTAGTGTTCTGGTTGGCTACATACAGTAGTTATGATGGTGGAACAGACCTTAGTGTTCTGGTTGGCTACATACAGTAGTTATGATGGAACAGACCTTAGTGTTCTGGTTGGCTACATACAGTAGTTATGATGGAACAGACCTTAGTGTTCTGGTTGTTTACATACAGTGGTTACGGTGGAACAGACCTTAGTGTTCTGGTTGGCTACATACAGTTGTTATGATGGAACAGACCTTAGTGGTCTGGTTGGCTACATACAGTAGTTATGGTGGTGGAACAGACCTTAGTGTTCTGATTGGCTACATACAGTAGTTATGATGGTGGAACAGACCTTAGTGTTCTGGTTGGCTACATACAGTAGGTATGATGGTGGAACAGACCTTAGTGTTCTGGTTGGCTACATACAGTAGTTATGATGGTGGAACAGACCTTAGTGTTCTGGTTGGCTACATACAGTAGTTATGATGGTGGAACAGACCTTAGTGTTCTGGTTGGCTACATACAGTAGTTATGATGGAACAGACCTTAGTGTTCTGGTCGGCTACATACAGTAGTTATGATGGTGGAACAGACCTTAGTGTTCTGGTTGGCTACATACAGTAGTTATGATGGTGGAACAGACCTTAGTGTTCTGGTTGGCTACATACAGTAGTTATGGTGGAACAGACCTTAGTGTTCTGGTTGGCTACATACAGTAGTTATGATGGTGGAACAGACCTTAGTGTTCTGGTTGGCTACATACAGTAGTTATGATGGTGGAACAGACCTTAGTGTTCTGGTCGGCTACATACAGTAGTTATGATGGAACAGACCTTAGTGTTCTGGTCGGCTACATACAGTAGTTATGATGGTGGAACAGACCTTAGTGTTCTGGTTGGCTACATACAGTAGTTGTGATGGTGGAACAGACCTTAGTGTTCTGGTTGGCTACATACAGTAGTTATGATGGTGGAACAGACCTTAGTGTTCTGGTTGGCTACATACAGTGGTTATGATGGTGGAACAGACCTTAGTGTTCTGGTCGGCTACATACAGTA
This sequence comes from Salvelinus fontinalis, assembly GCF_029448725.1. Classification (NCBI taxonomy): domain Eukaryota; kingdom Metazoa; phylum Chordata; class Actinopteri; order Salmoniformes; family Salmonidae; genus Salvelinus; species Salvelinus fontinalis. Next base: position 44,017,629 of record NC_074682.1, read on the forward strand.
GTTATGATGGTGGAACAGACCTTAGTGTTCTGGTCGGCTACGTACAGTAGTTATGATGGTGGAACAGACCTTAGTGTTCTGGTTGGCTACATACCGTAGTTATGATGGTTGAACAGACCTTAGTGTTCTGGTTGGCTACATAGAGTAGTTATGGTGGAACAGACCTTAGTGTTCTGGTTGGCTACATACAGTAGTTATGATGGTGGAACAGACCTTAGTGTTCTGGTTGGCTACATACAGTAGTTATGATGGAACAGACCTTAGTGTTCTGGTTGGCTACATACAGTAGTTATGATGGAACAGACCTTAGTGTTCTGGTTGTTTACATACAGTGGTTACGGTGGAACAGACCTTAGTGTTCTGGTTGGCTACATACAGTTGTTATGATGGAACAGACCTTAGTGTTCTGGTTGGCTACATACAGTAGTTATGGTGGTGGAACAGACCTTAGTGTTCTGATTGGCTACATACAGTAGTTATGATGGTGGAACAGACCTTAGTGTTCTGGTTGGCTACATACAGTAGGTATGATGGTGGAACAGACCTTAGTGTTCTGGTTGGCTACATACAGTAGTTATGATGGTGGAACAGACCTTAGTGTTCTGGTTGGCTACATACAGTAGTTATGATGGTGGAACAGACCTTAGTGTTCTGGTTGGCTACATACAGTAGTTATGATGGAACAGACCTTAGTGTTCTGGTCGGCTACATACAGTAGTTATGATGGTGGAACAGACCTTAGTGTTCTGGTTGGCTACATACAGTAGTTATGATGGTGGAACAGACCTTAGTGTTCTGGTTGGCTACATACAGTAGTTATGGTGGAACAGACCTTAGTGTTCTGGTTGGCTACATACAGTAGTTATGATGGTGGAACAGACCTTAGTGTTCTGGTTGGCTACATACAGTAGTTATGATGGTGGAACAGACCTTAGTGTTCTGGTCGGCTACATACAGTAGTTATGATGGAACAGACCTTAGTGTTCTGGTCGGCTACATACAGTAGTTATGATGGTGGAACAGACCTTAGTGTTCTGGTTGGCTACATACAGTAGTTGTGATGGTGGAACAGACCTTAGTGTTCTGGTTGGCTACATACAGTAGTTATGATGGTGGAACAGACCTTAGTGTTCTGGTTGGCTACATACAGTGGTTATGATGGTGGAACAGACCTTAGTGTTCTGGTCGGCTACATACAGTAGTTATGATGGTGGAACAGACCTTAGTGTTCTGGTCGGCTACGTACAGTAGTTATGATGGTGGAACAGACCTTAGTGTTCTGGTTGGCTACATACCGTAGTTATGATGGTGGAACAGACCTTAGTGTTCTGGTTGGCTACATACAGTAGTTATGATGGAACAGACCTTAGTGTTCTGGTTGGCTACATACAGTGGTTATGATGGAACAGACCTTAGTGTTCTGGTTGGCTACATACAGTGGTTATGATGGAACAGACCTTAGTGTTCTGGTTGGCTACATACAGTAGTTATGGTGGTGGAACATACCTTAGTGTTCTGGTTGGCTACATACAGTGGTTATGATGGAACAGACCTTAGTGTTCTGGTTGGCTACATACAGTGGTTATGATGGAACAGACCTTAGTGTTCTGGTTGGCTACATACAGTAGTTATGGTGGTGGAACATACCTTAGTGTTCTGGTCGGCTACATACAGTAGTTATGATGGAACAGACCTTAGTGTTCTGGTCGGCTACATACAGTAGTTATGATGGTGGAACAGACCTTAGTGTTCTGGTTGGCTACATACAGTAGTTATGATGGTGGAACAGACCTTAGTGTTCTGGTTGGCTACATACAGTAGTTATGATGGTGGAACAGACCTTAGTGTTCTGGTTGGCTACATACAGTGGTTATGATGGTGGAACAGACCTTAGTGTTCTGGTCGGCTACATACAGTAGTTATGATGGTGGAACAGACCTTAGTGTTCTGGTCGGCTACATACAGTAGTTATGATGGTGGAACAGACCTTAGTGTTCTGGTTGGCTACATACAGTAGTTATGATGGTGGAACAGACCTTAGTGTTCTGGTCGGCTACATACAGTAGTTATGATGGTGGAACAGACCTTAGTGTTCTGGTTGGCTACATACAGTAGTTATGATGGTGGAACAGACTTTAGTGTTCTGGTTGGCTACATACAGTAGTTATGATGGTGGAACAGACCTTAGTGTTCTGGTTGGCTACATACAGTAGTTATGATGGAACAGACCTTAGTGTTCTGGTTGGCTACATACAGTAGTTATGGTGGAACAGACCTTAGTGTTCTGGTTGGCTACATACAGTGTTTATGATGGAACAGACCTTAGTGTTCTGGTTGGCTACATACAGTGGTTATGATGGAACAGACCTTAGTGTTCTGGTTGGCTACATACAGTGGTTATGATGGAACAGACCTTAGTGTTCTGGTTGGCTACATACAGTGGTTATGATGGAACAGACCTTAGTGTTCTGGTTGGCTACATACAGTAGTTATGATGGTGGAACAGACCTTAGTGTTCTGGTTGGCTACATACAGTAGTTATGGTGGAACAGGCCTTAGTGTTCTGGTTGGCAACATACAGTAGTTATGATGGAACAGACCATAGTGTTCTGGTTGGCTACATACAGTAGTTATGATGGAACAGACCTTAGTGTTCTGGTTGGCTACATACAGTGGTTACGGTGGAACAGACCTTAATGTTCTGATTGGTTACATACAGTTGTTATGATGGAACAGACCTTAGTGTTCTGGTTGGCTACATACAGTAGTTATGATGGAACAGACCTTAGTGTTCTGGTTGGCTACATACAGTAGTTATGGTGGTGGAACAGACCTTAGTGTTCTGATTGGCTACATACAGTAGTTATGATGGTGGAACAGACCTTAGTGTTCTGGTCGGCTACATACAGTAGCTATGATGGTGGAACAGACCTTAGTGTTCTGGTTGGCTACATACAGTAGTTATGATGGTGGAACAGACCTTAGTGTTCTGGTCGGCTACATACAGTAGTTATGATGGTGGAACAGACCTTAGTGTTCTGGTTGGCTACATACAGTAGTTATGATGGTGGAACAGACTTTAGTGTTCTGGTTGGCTACATACAGTAGTTATGATGGTGGAACAGACCTTAGTGTTCTGGTTGGCTACATACAGTAGTTATGATGGAACAGACCTTAGTGTTCTGGTTCGCTACATACAGTAGTTATGGTGGAACAGACCTTAGTGTTCTGGTTGGCTACATACAGTGTTTATGATGGAACAGACCTTAGTGTTCTGGTTGGCTACATACAGTAGTTATGATGGAACAGACCTTAGTGTTCTGGTTGGCTACATACAGTAGTTATGGTGGTGGAACAGACCTTAGTGTTCTGATTGGCTACATACAGTAGTTATGATGGTGGAACAGACCTTAGTGTTCTGGTCGGCTACATACAGTAGTTATGATGGTGGAACAGACCTTAGTGTTCTGGTTGGCTACATACAGTAGTTATGATGGTGGAACAGACCTTAGTGTTCTGGTCGGCTACATACAGTAGTTATGATGGTGGAACAGACCTTAGTGTTCTGGTTGGCTACATACAGTAGTTATGATGGTGGAACAGACTTTAGTGTTCTGGTTGGCTACATACAGTAGTTATGGTGGTGGAACAGACCTTAGTGTTCTGGTTGGCTACATACAGTAGTTATGATGGAACAGACCTTAGTGTTCTGGTTGGCTACATACAGTAGTTATGGTGGAACAGACCTTAGTGTTCTGGTTGGCTACATACAGTGTTTATGATGGAACAGACCTTAGTGTTCTGGTTGGCTACATACAGTGGTTATGATGGAACAGACCTTAGTGTTCTGGTTGGCTACATACAGTGGTTATGATGGAACAGACCTTAGTGTTCTGGTTGGCTACATACAGTGGTTATGATGGAACAGACCTTAGTGTTCTGGTTGGCTACATACAGTAGTTATGATGGTGGAACAGACCTTAGTGTTCTGGTTGGCTACATACAGTAGTTATGGTGGAACAGGCCTTAGTGTTCTGGTTGGCTACATACAGTAGTTATGATGGAACAGACCATAGTGTTCTGGTTGGCTACATACAGTAGTTATGATGGAACAGACCTTAGTGTTCTGGTTGGCTACATACAGTGGTTACGGTGGAACAGACCTTAGTGTTCTGATTGGTTACATACAGTTGTTATGATGGAACAGACCTTAGTGTTCTGGTTGGCTACATACAGTAGTTATGATGGAACAGACCTTAGTGTTCTGGTTGGCTACATACAGTAGTTATGGTGGTGGAACAGACCTTAGTGTTCTGATTGGCTACATACAGTAGTTATGATGGTGGAACAGACCTTAGTGTTCTGGTCGGCTACATACAGTAGCTATGATGGTGGAACAGACCTTAGTGTTCTGGTTGGCTACATACAGTAGTTATGATGGTGGAACAGACCTTAGTGTTCTGGTCGGCTACATACAGTAGTTATGGTGGTGGAACAGACCTTAGTGTTCTGGTTGGCTACATACAGTAGTTATGATGGTGGAACAGACCTTAGTGTTCTGGTTGGCTACATACAGTAGTTATGATGGAACAGACCTTAGTGTTCTGGTTGGCTACATACAGTAGTTATGATGGTGGAACAGACCTTAGTGTTCTGGTTGGCTACATACAGTAGTTATGGTGGAACAGACCTTAGTGTTCTGGTTGGCTACATACAGTTGTTATGATGGAACAGACCTTAGTGTTCTGGTTGGCTACATACAGTAGTTATGATGGTGGAACAGACCTTAGTGTTCTGGTCGGCTACATACAGTAGTTATGATGGAACAGACCTTAGTGTTCTGGTCGGCTACATACATTAGTTATGATGGTGGAACAGACCTTAGTGTTCTGGTCGGCTACATACAGTAGTTATGATGGTGGAACAGACCTTAGTGTTCTGGTTGGCTACATACAGTAGTTATGATGGTGGAACAGACCTTAGTGTTCTGGTTGGCTACATACAGTAGTTCTGATGGTGGAACAGACCTTAGTGTTCTGGTTGGCTACATACAGTAGTTATGATGGTGGAACAGACCTTGGTGTTCTGGTTGGCTACATACAGTAGTTATGATGGAACAGACCTTAGTGTTCTGGTTGGCTACATACAGTAGTTATGATGGAACAGACCTTAGTGTTCTGGTTGGCTACATACAGTAGTTATGATGGAACAGACCTTAGTGTTCTGGTTGTTTACATACAGTAGTTATGATGGTGGAACAGACCTTAGTGTTCTGGTTGGCTACATACGGTAGTTATGATGGTGGAACAGACCTTAGTGTTCTGGTTGGCTACATACAGTTGTTATGATGGTGGAACAGACCTTAGTGTTCTGGTTGGCTACATACAGTAGTTATGATGGTGGAACAGGCTTAGTGTTCTGGTTGGCTACATACAGTAGTTATGATGGTGGAACAGACCTTAGTGTTCTGGTTGGCTACATACAGTAGTTATGATGGTGGAACAGAACTTAGTTTTCTGGTTGGCTACATACAGTAGTTATGATGGTGGAACAGACCTTAGTGTTCTGGTTGGCTACATTCAGTAGTTATGGTGGTGGAACAGACCTTAGTGTTCTGGTTGGCTACATACAGTAGTTATGATGGAACAGACCTTAGTGTTCTGGTTGGCTACATACAGTAGTTATGATGGTGGAACAGACCTTAGTGTTCTGGTTGGCTACATACAGTAGTTATGGTGGTGGAACAGACCTTAGTGTTCTGGTTGGCTACATACAGTAGTTATGATGGTGGAACAGACCTTAGTGTTCTGGTTGGCTACATACAGTAGTTATGGTGGAACAGACCTTAGTGTTCTGGTTGGCTACATACAGTTGTTATGATGGAACAGACCTTAGTGTTCTGGTTGGCTACATACAGTAGTTATGTTGGAACAGACCTTAGTGTTCTGGTTGGCTACATACAGTAGTTATGATGGTGGAACAGACCTTAGTGTTCTGGTTGGCTACATACAGTAGTTATGATGGTGGAACAGACCTTAGTGTTCTGGTTGGCTACATACAGTAGTTATGATGGTGGAACAGACCTTAGTGTTCTGGTCGGCTACATACAGTAGTTATGATGGAACAGACCTTAGTGTTCTGGTCGGCTACATACAGTAGTTATGATGGTGGAACAGACCTTAGTGTTCTGGTCGGCTACATACAGTAGTTATGATGGTGGAACAGACCTTAGTGTTCTGGTTGGCTACATACAGTAGTTATGATGGTGGAACAGACCTTAGTGTTCTGGTTGGCTACATACAGTGGTTATGATGGTGGAACAGACCTTAGTGTTCTGGTCGGCTACATACAGTAGTTATGATGGTGGAACAGACCTTAGTGTTCTGGTCGGCTACATACAGTAGTTATGATGGTGGAACAGACCTTAGTGTTCTGGTTGGCTACATACAGTAGTTATGATGGTGGAACAGACCTTAGTGTTCTGGTTGGCTACATACAGTAGTTATGGTGGTGGAACAGACCTTAGTGTTCTGGTTGGCTACATACAGTAGTTATGGTGGTGAAACAGACCTTAGTGTTCTGGTCGGCTACATACAGTAGTTATGATGGTGGAACAGACCTTAGTGTTCTGGTTGGCTACATACAGTAGTTATGGTGGTGGAACAGACCTTAGTGTTCTGGTTGGCTACATACAGTAGTTATGATGGTGGAACAGACCTTAGTGTTCTGGTTGGCTACATACAGTAGTTATGATGGAACAGACCTTATTGTTCTGGTTGGCTACATACAGTAGTTATGATGGTGGAACAGACCTTAGTGTTCTGGTTGGCTACATACAGTAGTTATGATGGTGGAACAGACTTTAGTGTTCTGGTTGGCTACATACAGTAGTTATGATGGTGGAACAGACCTTAGTGTTCTGGTTGGCTACATACAGTAGTTATGGTGGTGGAACAGACCTTAGTGTTCTGGTTGGCTACATACAGTGGTTATGGTGGAACAGACCTTAGTGTTCTGGTTGGCTACATACAGTAGTTATGATGGAACAGACCTTAGTGTTCTGGTTGGCTACATACAGTAGTTATGATGGTGGAACAGACCTTAGTGTTCTGGTCGGCTACATACAGTAGTTATGGTGGTGGAACAGACCTTAGTGTTCTGATTGGCTACATACAGTAGTTATGATGGTGGAACAGACCTTAGTGTTCTGGTTGGCTACATACAGTAGTTATGATGGAACAGACCTTAGTGTTCTGGTTGGCTACATACAGTGGTTATGATGGAACAGACCTTAGTGTTCTGGTTGGCTACATACAGTAGTTATGATGGTGGAACAGACCTTAGTGTTCTGGTTGGCTACATACAGTGGTAATGATGGAACAGACCTTAGTGTTCTAGTTGGCTACATACAGTAGTTATGGTGGAACAGACCTTAGTGTTCTGGTTGGCTACATACAGTAGTTATGGTGGAACAGACCTTAGTGTTCTGGTTGGCTACATACAGTTGTTATGATGGTGGAACAGACCTTAGTGTTCTGGTTGGCTACAAACAGTAGTTATGATGGTGGAACAGACCTTAGTGTTCTGGTTGGCTACATACAGTAGTTATGATGGAACAGACCTTAGTGTTCTGGTTGGCTACATACAGTAGTTATGATGGTGGAACAGACCTTAGTGTTCTGGTTGGCTACATACAGTAGTTATGATGGAACAGACCTTAGTGTTCTGGTTGGCTACATACAGTAGTTATGATGGTGGAACAGACCTTAGTGTTCTGGTTGGCTACATACAGTAGTTATGGTGGAACAGACCTTAGTGTTCTGGTTGGCTACATACAGTTGTTATGATGGTGGAACAGACCTTAGTGTTCTGGTTGGCTACAAACAGTAGTTATGATGGTGGAACAGACCTTAGTGTTCTGGTCGGCTACATACAGTAGTTATGGTGGAACAGACCTTAGTGTTCTGGTTGGCTACATACAGTAGTTATGGTGGTGGAACAGACCTTAGTGTTCTGATTGGCTACATACAGTTGTTATGATGGTGGAACAGACCTTAGTGTTCTGGTTGGCTACATACAGTAGTTATGATGGAACAGACCTTAGTGTTCTGGTTGGCTACATACAGTAGTTATGATGGTGGAACAGACCTTAGTGTTCTGGTTGGCTACATACAGTAGTTATGATGGTGGAACAGACCTTAGTGTTCTGGTTGGCTACATACAGTAGTTATGATGGTGGAACAGACCTTAGTGTTCTGGTTGGCTACATACAGTAGTTATGATGGAACAGACCTTAGTGTTCTGGTTGGCTACATACAGTAGTTATGATGGTGGAACAGACCTTAGTGTTCTGGTCGGCTACATACAGTAGTTATGATGGAACAGACCTTAGTGTTCTGGTTGGCTACATACAGTAGTTATGGTGGTGGAACAGACCTTAGTGTTCTGGTTGGCTACATACAGTAGTTATGATGGTGGAACAGACCTTAGTGTTCTGGTTGGCTACATACAGTGGTTATGATGGAACAGACCTTAGTGTTCTAGTTGGCTACATACAGTAGTTATGGTGGAACAGACCTTAGTGTTCTGGTTGGCTACATACAGTAGTTATGGTGGAACAGACCTTAGTGTTCTGGTTGGCTACATACAGTTGTTTTGATGGTGGAACAGACCTTAGTGTTCTGGTTGGCTACAAACAGTAGTTATGATGGTGGAACAGACCTTAGTGTTCTGGTTGGCTACATACAGTAGTTATGATGGAACAGACCTTAGTGTTCTGGTTGGCTACATACAGTAGTTATGATGGTGGAACAGACCTTAGTGTTCTGGTTGGCTACATACAGTAGTTATGATGGAACAGACCTTAGTGTTCTGGTTGGCTACATACAGTAGTTATGATGGTGGAACAGACCTTAGTGTTCTGGTTGGCTACATACAGTAGTTATGGTGGAACAGACCTTAGTGTTCTGGTTGGCAACATACAGTTGTTATGATGGTGGAACAGACCTTAGTGTTCTGGTTGGCTACAAACAGTAGTTATGATGGTGGAACAGACCTTAGTGTTCTGGTTGGCTACATACAGTAGTTATGATGGAACAGACCTTAGTGTTCTGGTTGGCTACATACAGTAGTTATGATGGTGGAACAGACCTTAGTGTTCTGGTTGGCTACATACAGTAGTTATGATGGTGGAACAGACCTTAGTGTTCTGGTTGGCTACATACAGTAGTTATGATGGTGGAACAGACCTTAGTGTTCTGGTTTTCTACATAAAGTAGTTATGATGGAACAGACCTTAGTGTTCTGGTTGGCTACATACAGTAGTTATGATGGTGGAACAGACCTTAGTGTTCTGGTTGGCTACATACAGTAGTTATGATGGTGGAACAGACCTTAGTGTTCTGGTTGGCTACATACAGTAGTTATGATGGTGGAACAGACCTTAGTGTTCTGGTTGGCTACATAAAGTAGTTATGATGGAACAGACCTTAGTGTTCTGGTTGGCTACATACAGTAGTTATGATGGTGGAACAGACCTTAGTGTTCTGGTCGGCTACATACAGTAGTTATGATGGAACAGACCTTAGTGTTCTGGTTGGCTACATACAGTAGTTATGGTGGTGGAACAGACCTTAGTGTTCTGGTTGGCTACATACAGTAGTTATGGTGGTGGAACAGACCTTAGTGTTCTGGTTGGCTACATACAGTAGTTATGATGGTGGAACAGACCTTAGTGTTCTGGTTGGCTACATACAGTGGTTATGATGGAACAGACCTTAGTGTTCTAGTTGGCTACATACAGTAGTTATGGTGGAACAGACCTTAGTGTTCTGGTTGGCTACATACAGTAGTTATGGTGGAACAGACCTTAGTGTTCTGGTTGGCTACATACAGTTGTTTTGATGGTGGAACAGACCTTAGTGTTCTGGTTGGCTACAAACAGTAGTTATGATGGTGGAACAGACCTTAGTGTTCTGGTTGGCTACATACAGTAGTTATGATGGAACAGACCTTAGTGTTCTGGTTGGCTACATACAGTAGTTATGATGGTGGAACAGACCTTAGTGTTCTGGTTGGCTACATACAGTAGTTATGATGGAACAGACCTTAGTGTTCTGGTTGGCTACATACAGTAGTTATGATGGTGGAACAGACCTTAGTGTTCTGGTTGGCTACATACAGTAGTTATGGTGGAACAGACCTTAGTGTTCTGGTTGGCAACATACAGTTGTTATGATGGTGGAACAGACCTTAGTGTTCTGGTTGGCTACAAACAGTAGTTATGATGGTGGAACAGACCTTAGTGTTCTGGTTGGCTACATACAGTAGTTATGATGGAACAGACCTTAGTGTTCTGGTTGGCTACATACAGTAGTTATGATGGTGGAACAGACCTTAGTGTTCTGGTTGGCTACATACAGTAGTTATGATGGTGGAACAGACCTTAGTGTTCTGGTTGGCTACATACAGTAGTTATGATGGTGGAACAGACCTTAGTGTTCTGGTTTTCTACATAAAGTAGTTATGATGGAACAGACCTTAGTGTTCTGGTTGGCTACATACAGTAGTTATGATGGTGGAACAGACCTTAGTGTTCTGGTTGGCTACATACAGTGGTTATGATGGAACAGACCTTAGTGTTCTAGTTGGCTACATACAGTAGTTATGGTGGAACAGACCTTAGTGTTCTGGTTGGCTACATACAGTAGTTATGGTGGAACAGACCTTAGTGTTCTGGTTGGCTACATACAGTTGTTATGATGGTGGAACAGACCTTAGTGTTCTGGTTGGCTACAAACAGTAGTTATGATGGTGGAACAGACCTTAGTGTTCTGGTTGGCTACATACAGTAGTTATGATGGAACAGACCTTAGTGTTCTGGTTGGCTACATACAGTAGTTATGATGGTGGAACAGACCTTAGTGTTCTGGTTGGCTACATACAGTGGTTATGGTGGAACAGACCTTAGTGTTCTGGTTGGCAACATACAGTTGTTATGATGGTGGAACAGACCTTAGTGTTCTGGTTGGCTACAAACAGTAGTTATGATGGTGGAACAGACCTTAGTGTTCTGGTCGGCTACATACAGTAGTTATGGTGGAACAGACCTTAGTGTTCTGGTTGGCTACATACAGTAGTTATGGTGGTGGAACAGACCTTAGTGTTCTGATTGGCTACATACAGTTGTTATGATGGTGGAACAGACCTTAGTGTTCTGGTTGGCTACATACAGTAGTTATGATGGTGGAACAGACCTTAGTGTTCTGGTTGGCTACATACAGTAGTTATGATGGTGGAACAGACCTTAGTGTTCTGGTTGGCTACATACAGTAGTTATGATGGTGGAACAGACCTTAGTGTTCTGGTTGGCTACATAAAGTAGTTATGATGGAACAGACCTTAGTGTTCTGGTTGGCTACATACAGTAGTTATGGTGGTGGAACAGACCTTAGTGTTCTGGTTGGCTACATACAGTAGTTATCGTGGTGGAACAGACCTTAGTGTTCTGGTTGGCTACATACAGTAGTTATCGTGGTGGAACAGACCTTAGTGTTCTGGTTGGCTACATACAGTAGTTATGATGGTGGAACAGACCTTAGTGTTCTGGTCGGCTACATACAGTAGTTATGATGGTGGAACAGACCTTAGTGTTCTGGTCGGCTACATACAGTAGTTATGATGGTGGAACAGACCTTAGTGTTCTGGTTGGCTACATACAGTAGTTATGATGGAACAGACCTTAGTGTTCTGGTTGGCTACATACAGTAGTTATGATGGTGGAACAGACCTTAGTGTTCTGGTTGGCTACATACAGTAGTTATGATGGTGGAACAGACCTTAGTGTTCTGGTTGGCTACATACAGTAGTTATGATGGTGGAACAGACCTTAGTGTTCTGGTTGGCTACATACAGTTGTTATGATGGTGGAACAGACCTTAGTGTTCTGGTTGGCTACATACAGTAGTTATGATGGTGGAACAGACCTTAGTGTTCTGGTTGGCTACATACAGTAGTTATGATGGTGGAACAGACCTTAGTGTTCTGGTTGGCTACATACAATAGTTATGATGGATGAACAGACCTTAGTGTTCTGGTTGGCTACATACAGTTGTTATGATGGTGGAACAGACCTTAGTGTTCTGGTTGGCTACATACAGTAGTTATGATGGTGGAACAGACCTTAGTGTTCTGGTTGGCTACATACAGTAGTTATGATGGTGGAATAGACCTTAGTGTTCTGGTTGGCTACATACAGTTGTTATGATGGTGGAACAGACCTTAGTGTTCTGGTTGGCTACATACAGTAGTTATGATGGTGGAACAGACCTTAGTGTTCTGGTTGGCTACATACAGTAGTTATGATGGAACAGACCGTAGTGTTCTGGTTGGCTACATACAGTAGTTATGATGGTGGAACAGACCTTAGTGTTCTGGTTGGCTACATACAGTAGTTATGGTGGTGGAACAGACCTTAGTGTTCTGGTTGGCTACATACAGTAGTTATGGTGGTGGAACAGACCTTAGTGTTCTGGTTGGCTACATACAGTAGTTATGATGGTGGAACAGACCTTAGTGTTCTGGTTGGCTACATACAGTTGTTATGATGGTGGAACAGACCTTAGTGTTCTGGTTGGCTACATACAGTTGTTATGATGGTGGAACAGACCTTAGTGTTCTGGTTGGCTACATACAGTAGTTATGATGGTGGAACAGACCTTAGTGTTCTGGTTGGCTACATAAAGTAGTTATGATGGTGGAACAGACCTTAGTGTTCTGGTTGGCTACATACAGTTGTTATGATGGTGGAACAGACCTTAGTGTTCTGGTTGGCTACATACAGTTGTTATGATGGTGGAACAGACCTTAGTGTTCTGGTTGGCTACATACAGTAGTTATGATGGTGGAACAGACCTTAGTGTTCTGGTTGGCTACATACAGTAGTTATGATGGAACAGACCTTAGTGTTCTGGTTGGCTACATACAGTAGTTATGATGGTGGAACAGACCTTAGTGTTCTGGTTGGCTACATACAGTAGCTATGATGGTGGAACAGACCTTAGTGTTCTGGTTGGCTACATCCAGTAGTTATGATGGTGGAACAGACCTTAGTGTTCTGGTTGGCTACATACAGTTGTTATGATGGTGGAACAGACCTTAGTGTTCTGGTTGGCTACATACAGTAGTTATGATGGTGGAACAGACCTTAGTGTTCTGGTTGGCTACATACAGTAGTTATGATGGAACAGACCTTAGTGTTCTGGTTGGCTACATACAGTAGTTATGATGGTGGAACAGACCTTAGTGTTCTGGTTGGCTACATACAGTAGTTATGATGGTGGAACAGACCTTAGTGTTCTGGTTGGCTACATACAGTAGTTATGATGGTGGAACAGACCTTAGTGTTCTGGTTGGCTACATACAGTAGTTATGATGGTGGAACAGACCTTAGTGTTCTGGTTGGCTACATACAGTAGTTATGGTGGTGGAACAGACCTTAGTGTTCTGGTTGGCTACATACAGTAGTTATGGTGGTGGAACAGACCTTAGTGTTCTGGTTGGCTACATACAGTAGTTATGATGGTGGAACAGACCTTAGTGTTCTGGTTGGCTAAATACAGTAGTTATGGTGGTGGAACAGACCTTAGTGTTCTGGTTGGCTACATACAGTAGTTATGGTGGTGGAACAGACCTTAGTGTTCTGGTTGGCTACATACAGTAGTTATGATGGTGGAACAGACCTTAGTGTTCTGGTTGGCTACATACAGTAGTTATGATGGTGGAACAGACCTTAGTGTTCTGGTTGGCTACATACAGTAGTTATGGTGGTGGAACAGACCTTAGTGTTATGGTTGGCTACATACAGTAGTTATGATGGTGGAACAGACCTTAGTGTTCTGGTTGGCTACATACAGTAGTTATGGTGGTGGAACAGACCTTAGTGTTCTGGTTGGCTACATACAGTAGTTATGATGGTGGAACAGACCTTAGTGTTCTGGTTGGCTACATACAGTAGTTATGGTGGTGGAACAGACCTTAGTGTTCTGGTTGGCTACATACAGTAGTTATGATGGTGGAACAGACCTTAGTGTTCTGGTTGGTTACATACAGTTGTTATGATGGTGGAACAGACCTTAGTGTTCTGGTTGGCTACATACAGTAGTTATGGTGTTGGAACAGACCTTAGTGTTCTGGTTGGCTACATACAGTAGTTATGATGGAACAGACCTTAGTGTTCTGGTTGGCTAAATACAGTAGTTATGATGGTGGAACAGACCTTAGTGTTCTGGTTGGCTACATACAGTAGTTATGATGGAACATACCTTAGTGTTCTGGTTGGCTACATACAGTAGTTATGATGGTGGAACAGACCTTAGTGTTCTGGTTGGCTACATACAGTAGTTATGTTGGAACATACCTTAGTGTCCTGGTTGGCTACATACAGTAGTTATGATGGTGGAACAGACCTTAGTGTTCTGGTTGGCTACATACAGTAGTTATTTTGGAACATACCTTAGTGTTCTGGTTGGCTACATACAGTAGTTATGGTGGTGGAACAGACCTTAGTGTTCTGGTTGGCTACATACAGTAGTTATGGTGGTGGAACAGACCTTAGTGTTCTTGTTGGCTACATACAGTAGTTATGATGATTGAACAGACCTTAGTGTTCTGGTTGGCTACATACAGTAGTTATGTTGGAACATACCTTAGTGTTCTGGTTGGCTACATACAGTAGTTATGATGGTGGAACAGACCTTAGTGTTCTGGTTGGCGACATACAGTAGTTAAGGTGGTGGAACAGACCTTAGTGTTCTGGTTGGCTACATACAGTAGTTATGATGGAACAGACCTTAGTGTTCTGGTTGGCTACATACAGTAGTTATGGTGGTGGAACAGACCTTAGTGTTCTGGTTGGCTACATGCAGTAGTTATGATGGTGGAACAGACCTTAGTGTTCTGGTTGGCTACATACAGTAGTTATGATGGTGGAACAGACCGTAGTGTTCTGGTTGGCTACATACAGTAGTTATGGTGGTGGAACAGACCTTAGTGTTCTGGTTGGCTACATACAGTAGTTATGGTGGTGGAACAGACCTTAGTGTTCTGGTTGGCTACATACAGTAGTTATGATGGTGGAACAGACCTTAGTGTTCTCGTTGGCTACATACAGTAGTTATGATGGTGGAACAGACCTTAGTGTTCTGGTCGGCTACATACAGTTGTTATGATGGAACAGACCTTAGTGTTCTGGTTGGCTACATACAGTAGTTATGGTGGTGGAACAGACCTTAGTGTTCTGTTTGGCTACATACAGTAGTTATGATGGTGGAACAGACCTTAGTGTTCTGGTTGGCTACATACAGTAGTTATGGTGGAACAGACCTTAGTGTTCTGGTTGGCTACATACAGTAGTTATGATGGTGGAACAGACCTTAGTGTTCTGGTTGGCTACATACAGTGGTTATGATGGAACAGACCTTAGTGTTCTGGTTGGCTACATACAGTAGTTATGATGGTGGAACAGACCTTAGTGTTCTGGTTGGCTACATACAGTAATTTTGTTGGAACAGACCTTAGTGTTCTGTTTGGCTACATACAGTTGTTATGATGGTGGAACAGACCTTAGTGTTCTGGTCGGCTACATACAGTAGTTATGATGGTGGAACAGACCTTAGTGTTCTGGTTGGCTACATACAGTAGTTATTTTGGAACAGACCTTAGTGTTCTGGTTGGCTACATACAGAAGTTATGATGGTGGAACAGACCTTAGTGTTCTGGTTGGCTACATACAGTAGTTATGATGGTGGAACAGACCTTAGTGTTCTGGTTGGCTACATACAGTTGTTATGATGGTGGAACAGACCTTAGTGTTCTGGTCGGCTACATACAGTAGTTACGGTGGAACAGACCTTAGTGTTCTGGTTGGCTACATACAGTAGTTATGTTGGAACAGACCTTAGTGTTCTGGTTGGCTACATACAGTAGTTATGATGGTGGAACAGACCTTAGTGTTCTGGTTGGCTACATACAGTAGTTATGATGGTGGAACAGACCTTAGTGTTCTGGTTGGCTACATACAGTAGTTATGATGGTGGAACAGACCTTAGTGTTCTGGTAGGCTACATACAGTGGTTACGGTGGAACAGACCTTAGTGTTCTGGTTGGCTACATACAGTAGTTATGATGGTGGAACAGACCTTAGTGTTCTGGTTGGCTACATACAGTAGTTATGATGGTGGAACAGACCTTAGTGTTCTGGTTGGCTACATACAGTAGTTATAATGGTGGAACAGACCTTAGTGTTCTGGTTGGCTACATACAGTAGTTATGATGGAACAGACCTTAGTGTTCTGGTTGGCTACATACAGTAGTTATGATGGAACAGACCTTAGTGTTCTGATTGGCTACATACAGTTGTTATGATGGAACAGACCTTAGTGTTCTGGTTGGCTACATACAGTAGTTATGATGGTGGAACAGACCTTAGTGTTCTGGTTGGCTACATATAGTAGTTATGATGGAACAGACCTTAGTGTTCTGGTTGGCTACATACAGTAGTTATGATGGAACAGACCTTAGTGTTCTGGTTGTTTACATACAGTGGTTACGGTGGAACAGACCTTAGTGTTCTGGTTGGCTACATTCAGTTGTTATGATGGAACAGACCTTAGTGTTCTGGTTGGCTACATACAGTAGTTATGGTGGTGGAACAGACCTTAGTGTTCTGATTGGCTACATACAGTAGTTATGATGGTGGAACAGACCTTAGTGTTCTGGTTGGCTACATACAGTAGTTATGGTGGTGGAACAGACCTTAGTGTTCTGGTTGGCTACATACAGTAGTTATGATGGAACAGACCTTAGTGTTCTGGTTGGCTACATACAGTAGTTATGATGATGGAACAGACCTTAGTGTTCTGGTTGGCTACATACAGTAGTTATGATGGAACAGACCTTAGTGTTCTGGTTGGCTACATACAGTGGTTACGGTGGAACAGACCTTAGTGTTCTGAATGGCTACATACAGTTGTTATGATGGAACAGACCTTAGTGTTCTGGTTGGCTACATACAGTAGTTATGATGGTGGAACAGACCTTAGTGTTCTGGTTGGCTACATACAGTAGTTATGATGGAACAGACCTTAGTGTTCTGGTTGGCTACATACAGTAGTTATGATGGAACAGACCTTAGTGTTCTGGTTGTTTACATACAGTGGTTACGGTGGAACAGACCTTAGTGTTCTGGTTGGCTACATACAGTTGTTATGATGGAACAGACCTTAGTGTTCTGGTTGGCTACATACAGTAGTTATGGTGGTGGAACAGACCTTAGTGTTCTGATTGGCTACATACAGTAGTTATGATGGTGGAACAGACCTTAGTGTTCTGGTTGGCTAGATACAGTAGGTATGATGGTGGAACAGACCTTAGTGTTCTGGTTGGCTACATACAGTAGTTATGATGGAACAGACCTTAGTGTTCTGGTCGGCTACATACAGTAGTTATGATGGTGGAACAGACCTTAGTGTTCTGGTTGGCTACATACAGTAGTTATGATGGTGGAACAGACCTTCGTGTTCTGGTCGGCTACATACAGTAGTTATGATGGTGGAACAGACCTTAGTGTTCTGGTCGGCTACATACAGTAGTTATGATGGTGGAACAGACCTTAGTGTTCTGGTTGGCTACATACAGTAGTTATGATGGTGGAACAGACCTTAGTGTTCTGGTTGGCTACATACAGTAGTTATGATGGTGGAACAGACCTTAGTGTTCTGGTCGGCTACATACAGTAGTTATGATGGAACAGACCTTAGTGTTCTGGTCGGCTACATACAGTAGTTATGATGGTGGAACAGACCTTAGTGTTCTGGTCGGCTACATACAGTAGTTATGATGGAACAGACCTTAGTGTTCTGGTCGGCTACATACAGTAGTTATGATGGTGGAACAGACCTTAGTGTTCTGGTTGGCTACATACAGTACTTATGATGGTGGAACAGACCTTAGTGTTCTGGTTGGCTACATACAGTACTTATGATGGTGGAACAGACCTTAGTGTTCTGGTTGGCTACATACAGTACTTATGATGGTGGAACAGACCTTAGTGTTCTGGTTGGCTACATACAGTGGTTATGATGGTGGAACAGACCTTAGTGTTCTGGTTGGCTACATACAGTAGTTATTTTGGAACAGACCTTAGTGTTCTGGTTGGCTACATACAGAAGTTATGATGGTGGAACAGACCTTAGTGTTCTGGTTGGCTACATACAGTAGTTATGATGGTGGAACAGACCTTAGTGTTCTGGTTGGCTACATACAGTAGTTATGATGGAACAGACCTTAGTGTTCTGGTCGGCTACATACAGTAGTTATGATGGTGGAACAGACCTTAGTGTTCTGGTTGGCTACATACAGTAGTTATGATGGTGGAACAGACCTTCGTGTTCTGGTCGGCTACATACAGTAGTTATGATGGTGGAACAGACCTTAGTGTTCTGGTCGGCTACATACAGTAGTTATGATGGTGGAACAGACCTTAGTGTTCTGGTTGGCTACATACAGTAGTTATGATGGTGGAACAGACCTTAGTGTTCTGGTTGGCTACATACAGTAGTTATGATGGTGGAACAGACCTTAGTGTTCTGGTCGGCTACATACAGTAGTTATGATGGAACAGACCTTAGTGTTCTGGTCGGCTACATACAGTAGTTATGATGGTGGAACAGACCTTAGTGTTCTGGTCGGCTACATACAGTAGTTATGATGGAACAGACCTTAGTGTTCTGGTCGGCTACATACAGTAGTTATGATGGTGGAACAGACCTTAGTGTTCTGGTTGGCTACATACAGTACTTATGATGGTGGAACAGACCTTAGTGTTCTGGTTGGCTACATACAGTACTTATGATGGTGGAACAGACCTTAGTGTTCTGGTTGGCTACATACAGTACTTATGATGGTGGAACAGACCTTAGTGTTCTGGTCGGCTACATACAGTAGTTATGATGGTGGAACAGACCTTAGTGTTCTGGTTGGCTACATACAGTAGTTATTTTGGAACAGACCTTAGTGTTCTGGTTGGCTACATACAGAAGTTATGATGGTGGAACAGACCTTAGTGTTCTGGTTGGCTACATACAGTAGTTATGATGGTGGAACAGACCTTAGTGTTCTGGTTGGCTACATACAGTTGTTATGATGGTGGAACAGACCTTAGTGTTCTGGTCGGCTACATACAGTAGTTACGGTGGAACAGACCTTAGTGTTCTGGTTGGCTACATACAGTAGTTATGTTGGAACAGACCTTAGTGTTCTGGTTGGCTACATACAGTAGTTATGATGGTGGAACAGACCTTAGTGTTCTGGTTGGCTACATACAGTAGTTATGATGGTGGAACAGACCTTAGTGTTCTGGTTGGCTACATACAGTAGTTATGATGGTGGAACAGACCTTAGTGTTCTGGTAGGCTACATACAGTGGTTACGGTGGAACAGACCTTAGTGTTCTGGTTGGCTACATACAGTAGTTATGATGGTGGAACAGACCTTAGTGTTCTGGTTGGCTACATACAGTAGTTATGATGGTGGAACAGACCTTAGTGTTCTGGTTGGCTACATACAGTAGTTATAATGGTGGAACAGACCTTAGTGTTCTGGTTGGCTACATACAGTAGTTATGATGGAACAGACCTTAGTGTTCTGGTTGGCTACATACAGTAGTTATGATGGAACAGACCTTAGTGTTCTGATTGGCTACATACAGTTGTTATGATGGAACAGACCTTAGTGTTCTGGTTGGCTACATACAGTAGTTATGATGGTGGAACAGACCTTAGTGTTCTGGTTGGCTACATATAGTAGTTATGATGGAACAGACCTTAGTGTTCTGGTTGGCTACATACAGTAGTTATGATGGAACAGACCTTAGTGTTCTGGTTGTTTACATACAGTGGTTACGGTGGAACAGACCTTAGTGTTCTGGTTGGCTACATTCAGTTGTTATGATGGAACAGACCTTAGTGTTCTGGTTGGCTACATACAGTAGTTATGGTGGTGGAACAGACCTTAGTGTTCTGATTGGCTACATACAGTAGTTATGATGGTGGAACAGACCTTAGTGTTCTGGTTGGCTACATACAGTAGTTATGGTGGTGGAACAGACCTTAGTGTTCTGGTTGGCTACATACAGTAGTTATGATGGAACAGACCTTAGTGTTCTGGTTGGCTACATACAGTAGTTATGATGATGGAACAGACCTTAGTGTTCTGGTTGGCTACATACAGTAGTTATGATGGAACAGACCTTAGTGTTCTGGTTGGCTACATACAGTGGTTACGGTGGAACAGACCTTAGTGTTCTGAATGGCTACATACAGTTGTTATGATGGAACAGACCTTAGTGTTCTGGTTGGCTACATACAGTAGTTATGATGGTGGAACAGACCTTAGTGTTCTGGTTGGCTACATACAGTAGTTATGATGGAACAGACCTTAGTGTTCTGGTTGGCTACATACAGTAGTTATGATGGAACAGACCTTAGTGTTCTGGTTGTTTACATACAGTGGTTACGGTGGAACAGACCTTAGTGTTCTGGTTGGCTACATACAGTTGTTATGATGGAACAGACCTTAGTGTTCTGGTTGGCTACATACAGTAGTTATGGTGGTGGAACAGACCTTAGTGTTCTGATTGGCTACATACAGTAGTTATGATGGTGGAACAGACCTTAGTGTTCTGGTTGGCTAGATACAGTAGGTATGATGGTGGAACAGACCTTAGTGTTCTGGTTGGCTACATACAGTAGTTATGATGGAACAGACCTTAGTGTTCTGGTCGGCTACATACAGTAGTTATGATGGTGGAACAGACCTTAGTGTTCTGGTTGGCTACATACAGTAGTTATGATGGTGGAACAGACCTTCGTGTTCTGGTCGGCTACATACAGTAGTTATGATGGTGGAACAGACCTTAGTGTTCTGGTCGGCTACATACAGTAGTTATGATGGTGGAACAGACCTTAGTGTTCTGGTTGGCTACATACAGTAGTTATGATGGTGGAACAGACCTTAGTGTTCTGGTTGGCTACATACAGTAGTTATGATGGTGGAACAGACCTTAGTGTTCTGGTCGGCTACATACAGTAGTTATGATGGAACAGACCTTAGTGTTCTGGTCGGCTACATACAGTAGTTATGATGGTGGAACAGACCTTAGTGTTCTGGTCGGCTACATACAGTAGTTATGATGGAACAGACCTTAGTGTTCTGGTCGGCTACATACAGTAGTTATGATGGTGGAACAGACCTTAGTGTTCTGGTTGGCTACATACAGTACTTATGATGGTGGAACAGACCTTAGTGTTCTGGTTGGCTACATACAGTACTTATGATGGTGGAACAGACCTTAGTGTTCTGGTTGGCTACATACAGTACTTATGATGGTGGAACAGACCTTAGTGTTCTGGTTGGCTACATACAGTGGTTATGATGGTGGAACAGACCTTAGTGTTCTGGTCGGCTACATACAGTAGTTATGATGGTGGAACAGACCTTAGTGTTCTGGTCGGCTACGTACAGTAGTTATGATGGTGGAACAGACCTTAGTGTTCTGGTTGGCTACATACAGTAGTTATGATGGTGGAACAGACCTTAGTGTTCTGGTCGGCTACATACAGTGTTTATGATGGTGGAACAGACCTTAGTGTTCTGGTTGGCTACATACAGTAGTTATGATGGAACAGACCTTAGTGTTCTGGTTGGCTACATACAGTGGTTATGATGGAACAGACCTTAGTGTTCTGGTTGGCTACATACAGTGGTTATGATGGAACAGACCTTAGTGTTCTGGTTGGCTACATACAGTAGTTATGATGGTGGAACAGACCTTAGTGTTCTGGTCGGCTACATACAGTAGTTATGAAGGTGGAACAGACCTTAGTGTTCTGGTTGGCTACATACAGTAGTTATGATGGAACAGACCTTAGTGTTCTGGTTGGCTACATACAGTGGTTATGATGGAACAGACCTTAGTGTTCTGGTTGGCTACATACAGTGGTTATGATGGAACAGACCTTAGTGTTCTGGTCGGCTACATACAGTAGTTATGATGGAACAGACCTTAGTGTTCTGGTCGGCTACATACAGTAGTTATGATGGTGGAACAGACCTTAGTGTTCTGGTTGGCTACATACAGTAGTTATGATGGTGGAACAGACCTTAGTGTTCTGGTCGGCTACATACAGTAGTTATGATGGTGGAACAGACCTTAGTGTTCTGGTTGGCTACATACAGTAGTTATGATGGAACAGACCTTAGTGTTCTGGTTGGCTACATACAGTAGTTATGATGGTGGAACAGACCTTAGTGTTCTGGTTGGCTACATACAGTGGTTATGATGGTGGAACAGACCTTAGTGTTCTGGTCGGCTACATACAGTAGTTATGATGGTGGAACAGACCTTAGTGTTCTGGTCGGCTACATACAGTAGTTATGATGGTGGAACAGACCTTAGTGTTCTGGTTGGCTACATACAGTAGTTATGATGGTGGAACAGACCTTAGTGTTCTGGTCGGCTACATACAGTAGTTATGATGGTGGAACAGACCTTAGTGTTCTGGTTGGCTACATACAGTAGTTATGATGGAACAGACCTTAGTGTTCTGGTTGGCTACATACAGTAGTTATGATGGTGGAACAGACCTTAGTGTTCTGGTTGGCTACATACAGTAGTTATGATGGTGGAACAGACTTTAGTGTTCTGGTTGGCTACATACAGTAGTTATGATGGTGGAACAGACCTTAGTGTTCTGGTTGGCTACATACAGTAGTTATGATGGAACAGACCTTAGTGTTCTGGTTGGCTACATACAGTGGTTATGATGGAACAGACCTTAGTGTTCTGGTTGGCTACATACAGTGGTTATGATGGAACAGACCTTAGTGTTCTGGTCGGCTACATACAGTAGTTATGATGGTGGAACAGACCTTAGTGTTCTGGTTGGCTACATACAGTAGTTATGATGGTGGAACAGACCTTAGTGTTCTGGTTGGCTACATACAGTGGTTATGATGGTGGAACAGACCTTAGTGTTCTGGTCGGCTACATACAGTAGTTATGATGGTGGAACAGACCTTAGTGTTCTGGTCGGCTACATACAGTAGTTATGATGGTGGAACAGACCTTAGTGTTCTGGTTGGCTACATACAGTAGTTATGATGGTGGAACAGACCTTAGTGTTCTGGTCGGCTACATACAGTAGTTATGATGGTGGAACAGACCTTAGTGTTCTGGTTGGCTACATACAGTAGTTATGATGGAACAGACCTTAGTGTTCTTGTTGGCTACATACAGTAGTTATGATGGTGGAACAGACCTTAGTGTTCTGGTTGGCTACATACAGTAGTTATGATGGTGGAACAGACTTTAGTGTTCTGGTTGGCTACATACAGTAGTTATGATGGTGGAACAGACCTTAGTGTTCTGGTTGGCTACATACAGTGTTTATGATGGAACAGACCTTAGTGTTCTGGTTGGCTACATACAGTGGTTATGATGGAACAGACCTTAGTGTTCTGGTTGGCTACATACAGTGGTTATGATGGAACAGACCTTAGTGTTCTGGTTGGCTACATACAGTAGTTATGATGGAACAGACCATAGTGTTCTGGTTGGCTACATACAGTAGTTATGATGGAACAGACCTTAGTGTTCTGGTTGGCTACATACAGTGGTTACGGTGGAACAGACCTTAGTGTTCTGATTGGTTACATACAGTTGTTATGATGGAACAGACCTTAGTGTTCTGGTTGGCTACATACAGTAGTTATGATGGAACAGACCTTAGTGTTCTGGTTGGCTACATACAGTAGTTATGGTGGTGGAACAGACCTTAGTGTTCTGATTGGCTACATACAGTAGTTATGATGGTGGAACAGACCTTAGTGTTCTGGTCGGCTACATACAGTAGCTATGATGGTGGAACAGACCTTAGTGTTCTGGTTGGCTACATACAGTAGTTATGATGGTGGAACAGACCTTAGTGTTCTGGTCGGCCACATACAGTAGTTATGGTGGTGGAACAGACCTTAGTGTTCTGGTTGGCTACATACAGTAGTTATGATGGTGGAACAGACCTTAGTGTTCTGGTCGGCTACATACAGTAGTTATGATGGTGGAACAGACCTTAGTGTTCTGGTTGGCTACATACAGTAGTTATGGTGGAACAGACCTTAGTGTTCTGGTTGGCTACATACAGTTGTTATGATGGAACAGACCTTAGTGTTCTGGTTGGCTACATACAGTAGTTATGATGGTGGAACAGACCTTAGTGTTCTGGTCGGCTACATACATTAGTTATGATGGTGGAACAGACCTTAGTGTTCTGGTCGGCTACATACATTAGTTATGATGGTGGAACAGACCTTAGTGTTCTGGTCGGCTACATACAGTAGTTATGATGGTGGAACAGACCTTAGTGTTCTGGTTGGCTACATACAGTAGTTATGATGGTGGAACAGACCTTAGTGTTCTGGTTGGCTACATACAGTAGTTATGATGGTGGAACAGACCTTAGTGTTCTGGTTGGCTACATACAGTAGTTATGGTGGAACAGACCTTAGTGTTCTGGTTGGCTACATACAGTAGTTATGATGGTGGAACAGACCTTAGTGTTCTGGTTGGCTACATACAGTAGTTATGATGGAACAGACCTTAGTGTTCTGGTTGGCTACATACAGTAGTTATGATGGAACAGACCTTAGTGTTCTGGTTGGCTACATACAGTAGTTATGATGGAACAGACCTTAGTGTTCTGGTTGTTTACATACAGTAGTTATGATGGTGGAACAGACCTTAGTGTTCTGGTTGGCTACATACAGTAGTTATGATGGTGGAACAGACCTTAGTGTTCTGGATGGCTACATACAGTTGTTATGATGGTGGAACAGACCTTAGTGTTCTGGTTGGCTACATACAGTAGTTATGATGGTGGAACAGACCTTAGTGTTCTGGTCGGCTACATACAGTAGTTATGATGGAACAGACCTTAGTGTTCTGGTCGGCTACATACAGTAGTTATGATGGTGGAACAGACCTTAGTGTTCTGGTCGGCTACATACAGTAGTTATGATGGTGGAACAGACCTTAGTGTTCTGGTTGGCTACATACAGTAGTTATGATGGTGGAACAGACCTTAGTGTTCTGGTTGGCTACATACAGTAGTTATGATGGTGGAACAGACCTTAGTGTTCTGGTCGGCTACATACAGTAGTTATGGTGGTGGAACAGACCTTAGTGTTCTGGTTGGCTACATACAGTAGTTATGATGGTGGAACAGACCTTAGTGTTCTGGTTGGCTACATACAGTAGTTATGATGGTGGAACAGACTTTAGTGTTCTGGTTGGCTACATACAGTAGTTATGATGGTGGAACAGACCTTAGTGTTCTGGTTGGCTACATACAGTAGTTATGATGGTGGAACAGACCTTAGTGTTCTGGTTGGCTACATACAGTAGTTATGATGGAACAGACCTTAGTGTTCTGGTTGGCTACATACAGTAGTTATGGTGGTGGAACAGACCTTAGTGTTCTGATTGGCTACATACAGTAGTTATGATGGTGGAACAGACCTTAGTGTTCTGGTCGGCTACATACAGTAGCTATGATGGTGGAACAGACCTTAGTGTTCTGGTTGGCTACATACAGTAGTTATGATGGTGGAACAGACCTTAGTGTTCTGGTCGGCCACATACAGTAGTTATGGTGGTGGAACAGACCTTAGTGTTCTGGTTGGCTACATACAGTAGTTATGATGGTGGAACAGACCTTAGTGTTCTGGTTGGCTACATACAGTAGTTATGATGGTGGAACAGACCTTAGTGTTCTGGTTGGCTACATACAGTAGTTATGGTGGAACAGACCTTAGTGTTCTGGTTGGCTACATACAGTTGTTATGATGGAACAGACCTTAGTGTTCTGGTTGGCTACATACAGTAGTTATGATGGTGGAACAGACCTTAGTGTTCTGGTCGGCTACATACAGTAGTTATGATGGAACAGACCTTAGTGTTCTGGGCGGCTACATACATTAGTTATGATGGTGGAACAGACCTTAGTGTTATGGTCGGCTACATACAGTAGTTATGATGGTGGAACAGACCTTAGTGTTCTGGTTGGCTACATACAGTAGTTATGATGGTGGAACAGACCTTAGTGTTCTGGTTGGCTACATACAGTAGTTATGATGGTGGAACAGACCTTAGTGTTCTGGTTGGCTACATACAGTAGTTATGGTGGAACAGACCTTAGTGTTCTGGTTGGCTACATACAGTAGTTATGATGGTGGAACAGACCTTAGTGTTCTGGTTGGCTACATACAGTAGTTATGATGGAACAGACCTTAGTGTTCTGGTTGGCTACATACAGTAGTTATGATGGAACAGACCTTAGTGTTCTGGTTGGCTACATACAGTAGTTATGATGGAACAGACCTTAGTGTTCTGGTTGTTTACATACAGTAGTTATGATGGTGGAACAGACCTTAGTGTTCTGGTTGGCTACATACAGTAGTTATGATGGTGGAACAGACCTTAGTGTTCTGGTTGGCTACATACAGTAGTTATGGTGGTGGAACAGACCTTAGTGTTCTGGTTGTTTACATACAGTAGTTATGATGGTGGAACAGACCTTAGTGTTCTGGTTGTTTACATACAGTAGTTATGATGGTGGAACAGACCTTAGTGTTCTGGTTGGCTACATACAGTAGTTATGATGGTGGAACAGACCTTAGTGTTCTGGTTGGCTACATACAGTAGTTATGATGGTGGAACAGACCTTAGTGTTCTGGTTGGCTACATACAGTAGTTATGGTGGTGGAACAGACCTTAGTGTTCTGGTTGGCTACATACAGTAGTTATGATGGAACAGACCTTAGTGTTCTGGTTGGCTACATACAGTAGTTATGATGGTGGAACAGACCTTAGTGTTCTGGTTGGCTACATACAGTAGTTATGGTGGTGGAACAGACCTTAGTGTTCTGGTTGGCTACATACAGTAGTTATGATGGTGGAACAGACCTTAGTGTTCTGGTTGGCTACATACAGTAGTTATGGTGGAACAGACCTTAGTGTTCTGGTTGGCTACATACAGTTGTTATGATGGAACAGACCTTAGTGTTCTGGTTGGCTACATACAGTAGTTATGATGGTGGAACAGACCTTAGTGTTCTGGTTGGCTACATACAGTAGTTATGATGGTGGAACAGACCTTAGTGTTCTGGTTGGCTACATACAGTAGTTATGATGGTGGAACAGACCTTAGTGTTCTGGTCGGCTACATACAGTAGTTATGATGGAACAGACCTTAGTGTTCTGGTCGGCTACATACAGTAGTTATGATGGTGGAACAGACCTTAGTGTTCTGGTCGGCTACATACAGTAGTTATGATGGTGGAACAGACCTTAGTGTTCTGGTTGGCTACATACAGTAGTTATGATGGTGGAACAGACCTTAGTGTTCTGGTTGGCTACATACAGTGGTTATGATGGTGGAACAGACCTTAGTGTTCTGGTCGGCTACATACAGTAGTTATGATGGTGGAACAGACCTTAGTGTTCTGGTCGGCTACATACAGTAGTTATGATGGTGGAACAGACCTTAGTGTTCTGGTTGGCTACATACAGTAGTTATGATGGTGGAACAGACTTTAGTGTTCTGGTTGGCTACATACAGTAGTTATGATGGTGGAACAGACCTTAGTGTTCTGGTTGGCTACATACAGTAGTTATGATGGTGGAACAGACCTTAGTGTTCTGGTCGGCTACATACAGTAGTTATGATGGAACAGACCTTAGTGTTCTGGTCGGCTACATACATTAGTTATGATGGTGGAACAGACCTTAGTGTTCTGGTCGGCTACATACAGTAGTTATGATGGTGGAACAGACCTTAGTGTTCTGGTTGGCTACATACAGTAGTTATGATGGTGGAACAGACCTTAGTGTTCTGGTTGGCTACATACAGTAGTTATGATGGTGGAACAGACCTTAGTGTTCTGGTTGGCTACATACAGTAGTTATGGTGGAACAGACCTTAGTGTTCTGGTTGGCTACATACAGTAGTTATGATGGTGGAACAGACCTTAGTGTTCTGGTTGGCTACATACAGTAGTTATGATGGAACAGACCTTAGTGTTCTGGTTGGCTACATACAGTAGTTATGATGGAACAGACCTTAGTGTTCTGGTTGTTTACATACAGTAGTTATGATGGTGGAACAGACCTTAGTGTTCTGGTTGGCTACATACGGTAGTTATGATGGTGGAACAGACCTTAGTGTTCTGGTTGGCTACATACAGTTGTTATGATGGTGGAACAGACCTTAGTGTTCTGGTTGGCTACATACAGTAGTTATGATGGTGGAACAGGCTTAGTGTTCTGGTTGGCTACATACAGTAGTTATGATGGTGGAACAGACCTTAGTGTTCTGGTTGGCTACATACAGTAGTTATGATGGTGGAACAGACCTTAGTGTTCTGGTTGGCTACATACAGTAGTTATGATGGTGGAACAGACCTTAGTGTTCTGGTTGGCTACATACAGTAGTTATGGTGGTGGAACAGACCTTAGTGTTCTGGTTGGCTACATACAGTAGTTATGATGGAACAGACCTTAGTGTTCTGGTTGGCTACATACAGTAGTTATGATGGTGGAACAGACCTTAGTGTTCTGGTTGGCTACATACAGTAGTTATGGTGGTGGAACAGACCTTAGTGTTCTGGTTGGCTACATACAGTAGTTATGATGGTGGAACAGACCTTAGTGTTCTGGTTGGCTACATACAGTAGTTATGGTGGAACAGACCTTAGTGTTCTGGTTGGCTACATACAGTAGTTATGTTGGAACAGACCTTAGTGTTCTGGTTGGCTACATACAGTGTTTATGATGGAACAGACCTTAGTGTTCTGGTTGGCTACATACAGTGGTTATGATGGAACAGACCTTAGTGTTCTGGTTGGCTACATACAGTGGTTATGATGGAACAGACCTTAGTGTTCTGGTTGGCTACATACAGTGGTTATGATGGAACAGACCTTAGTGTTCTGGTTGGCTACATACAGTAGTTATGATGGTGGAACAGACCTTAGTGTTCTGGTTGGCTACATACAGTAGTTATGGTGGAACAGGCCTTAGTGTTCTGGTTGGCTACATACAGTAGTTATGATGGAACAGACCATAGTGTTCTGGTTGGCTACATACAGTAGTTATGATGGAACAGACCTTAGTGTTCTGGTTGGCTACATACAGTGGTTACGGTGGAACAGACCTTAGTGTTCTGATTGGTTACATACAGTTGTTATGATGGAACAGACCTTAGTGTTCTGGTTGGCTACATACAGTAGTTATGATGGAACAGACCTTAGTGTTCTGGTTGGCTACATACAGTAGTTATGGTGGTGGAACAGACCTTAGTGCTCTGATTGGCTACATACAGTAGTTATGATGGTGGAACAGACCTTAGTGTTCTGGTCGGCTACATACAGTAGCTATGATGGTGGAACAGACCTTAGTGTTCTGGTTGGCTACATACAGTAGTTATGATGGAACAGACCTTAGTGTTCTGGTTGGCTACATACAGTAGTTATGATGGTGGAACAGACCTTAGTGTTCTGGTTGGCTACATACAGTAGTTATGGTGGTGGAACAGACCTTAGTGTTCTGGTTGGCTACATACAGTAGTTATGATGGAACAGACCTTAGTGTTCTGGTTGGCTACATACAGTAGTTATGGTGGTGGAACAGACCTTAGTGTTCTGGTCGGCTACATACAGTAGTTATGATGGTGGAACAGACCTTAGTGTTCTGGTTGGCTACATACAGTAGTTATGGTGGAACAGACCTTAGTGTTCTGGTTGGCTACATACAGTTGTTATGATGGAACAGACCTTAGTGTTCTGGTTGGCTACATACAGTAGTTATGTTGGAACAGACCTTAGTGTTCTGGTTGGCTACATACAGTGTTTATGATGGAACAGACCTTAGTGTTCTGGTTGGCTACATACAGTGGTTATGATGGAACAGACCTTAGTGTTCTGGTTGGCTACATACAGTGGTTATGATGGAACAGACCTTAGTGTTCTGGTTGGCTACATACAGTGGTTATGATGGAACAGACCTTAGTGTTCTGGTTGGCTACATACAGTAGTTATGATGGTGGAACAGACCTTAGTGTTCTGGTTGGCTACATACAGTAGTTATGGTGGAACAGGCCTTAGTGTTCTGGTTGGCTACATACAGTAGTTTTGATGGAACAGACCATAGTGTTCTGGTTGGCTACATACAGTAGTTATGATGGAACAGACCTTAGTGTTCTGGTTGGCTACATACAGTGGTTACGGTGGAACAGACCTTAGTGTTCTGATTGGTTACATACAGTTGTTATGATGGAACAGACCTTAGTGTTCTGGTTGGCTACATACAGTAGTTATGATGGAACAGACCTTAGTGTTCTGGTTGGCTACATACAGTAGTTATGGTGGTGGAACAGACCTTAGTGCTCTGATTGGCTACATACAGTAGTTATGATGGTGGAACAGACCTTAGTGTTCTGGTCGGCTACATACAGTAGCTATGATGGTGGAACAGACCTTAGTGTTCTGGTTGGCTACATACAGTAGTTATGATGGTGGAACAGACCTTAGTGTTCTGGTCGGCTACATACAGTAGTTATGGTGGTGGAACAGACCTTAGTGTTCTGGTTGGCTACATACAGTAGTTATGATGGTGGAACAGACCTTAGTGTTCTGGTCGGCTACATACAGTAGTTATGATGGTGGAACAGACCTTAGTGTTCTGGTTGGCTACATACAGTAGTTATGGTGGAACAGACCTTAGTGTTCTGGTTGGCTACATACAGTTGTTATGATGGAACAGACCTTAGTGTTCTGGTTGGCTACATACAGTAGTTATGATGGTGGAACAGACCTTAGTGTTCTGGTCGGCTACATACAGTAGTTATGATGGAACAGACCTTAGTGTTCTGGTCGGCTACATACATTAGTTATGATGGTGGAACAGACCTTAGTGTTCTGGTCGGCTACATACAGTAGTTATGATGGTGGAACAGACCTTAGTGTTCTGGTTGGCTACATACAGTAGTTATGATGGTGGAACAGACCTTAGTGTTCTGGTTGGCTACATACAGTAGTTATGATGGTGGAACAGACCTTAGTGTTCTGGTTGGCTACATACAGTAGTTATGGTGGAACAGACCTTAGTGTTCTGGTTGGCTACATACAGTAGTTATGATGGTGGAACAGACCTTAGTGTTCTGGTTGGCTACATACAGTAGTTATGATGGAACAGACCTTAGTGTTCTGGTTGGCTACATACAGTAGTTATGATGGAACAGACCTTAGTGTTCTGGTTGGCTACATACAGTTGTTATGATGGTGGAACAGACCTTAGTGTTCTGGTTGGCTACATACAGTAGTTATGATGGTGGAACAGACCTTAGTGTTCTGGTTGGCTACATACAGTAGTTATGATGGAACAGACCTTAGTGTTCTGGTTGGCTACATACAGTTGTTATGATGGTGGAACAGACCTTAGTGTTCTGGTTGGCTACATACAGTTGTTATGATGGAACAGACCTTAGTGTTCTGGTTGGCTACATACAGTAGTTATGATGGAACAGACCTTAGTGTTCTGGTTGTTTACATACAGTAGTTATGATGGTGGAACAGACCTTAGTGTTCTGGTTGGCTACATACGGTAGTTATGATGGTGGAACAGACCTTAGTGTTCTGGTTGGCTACATACAGTTGTTATGATGGTGGAACAGACCTTAGTGTTCTGGTTGGCTACATACAGTAGTTATGATGGTGGAACAGGCTTAGTGTTCTGGTTGGCTACATACAGTAGTTATGATGGAACAGACCTTAGTGTTCTGGTTGGCTACATACAGTAGTTATGGTGGTGGAACAGACTTTAGTGTTCTGGTTGGCTACATACAGTAGTTATGATGGTGGAACAGACCTTAGTGTTCTGGTTGGCTACATACAGTAGTTATGATGGTGGAACAGACCTTAGTGTTTTGGTTGGCTACATACAGTAGTTATGATGGTGGAACAGACCTTAGTGTTCTGGTTGGCTACATACAGTAGTTATGGTGGTGGAACAGACCTTAGTGTTCTGGTTGGCTACATACAGTAGTTATGATGGAACAGACCTTAGTGTTCTGGTTGGCTACATACAGTAGTTATGATGGTGGAACAGACCTTAGTGTTCTGGTTGGCTACATACAGTAGTTATGGTGGTGGAACAGACCTTAGTGTTCTGGTTGGCTACATACAGTAGTTATGATGGTGGAACAGACCTTAGTGTTCTGGTTGGCTACATACAGTAGTTATGATGGAACAGACCTTAGTGTTCTGGTTGGCTACATACAGTAGTTATGATGGAACAGACCTTAGTGTTCTGGTTGGCTACATACAGTAGTTATGATGGAACAGACCTTAGTGTTCTGGTTGTTTACATACAGTAGTTATGATGGTGGAACAGACCTTAGTGTTCTGGTTGGCTACATACGGTAGTTATGATGGTGGAACAGACCTTAGTGTTCTGGTTGGCTACATACAGTTGTTATGATGGTGGAACAGACCTTAGTGTTCTGGTCGGCTACATACAGTAGTTATGATGGTGGAACAGACCTTAGTGTTCTGGTCGGCTACATACAGTAGTTATGATGGAACAGACCTTAGTGTTCTGGTTGGCTACATACGGTAGTTATGATGGTGGAACAGACCTTAGTGTTCTGGTCGGCTACATACAGTAGTTATGATGGTGGAACAGGCTTAGTGTTCTGGTTGGCTACATACAGTAGTTATGATGGTGGAACAGACCTTAGTGTTCTGGTTGGCTACATACAGTAGTTATGATGGTGGAACAGACCTTAGTGTTCTGGTTGGCTACATACGGTAGTTATGATGGTGGAACAGACCTTAGTGTTCTGGTTGGCTACATACAGTAGTTATGGTGGTGGAACAGACCTTAGTGTTCTGGTTGGCTACATACAGTAGTTATGGTGGAACAGACCTTAGTGTTCTGGTTGGCTACATACAGTTGTTATGATGGAACAGACCTTAGTGTTCTGGTTGGCTACATACAGTAGTTATGATGGTGGAACAGACCTTAGTGTTCTGGTTGGCTACATACAGTAGTTATGGTGGTGGAACAGACCTTAGTGTTCTGGTTGGCTACATACAGTAGTTATGATGGTGGAACAGACCTTAGTGTTCTGGTTGGCTACATACAGTAGTTATGGTGGAACAGACCTTAGTGTTCTGGTTGGCTACATACAGTTGTTATGATGGAACAGACCTTAGTGTTCTGGTTGGCTACATACAGTAGTTATGTTGGAACAGACCTTAGTGTTCTGGTCGGCTACATACAGTAGTTATGATGGAACAGACCTTAGTGTTCTGGTCGGCTACATACAGTAGTTATGATGGTGGAACAGACCTTAGTGTTCTGGTCGGCTACATACAGTAGTTATGATGGTGGAACAGACCTTAGTGTTCTGGTTGGCTACATACAGTAGTTATGATGGTGGAACAGACCTTAGTGTTCTGGTTGGCTACATACAGTAGTTATGGTGGTGGAACAGACCTTAGTGTTCTGGTTGGCTACATACAGTAGTTATGGTGGTGGAACAGACCTTAGTGTTCTGGTCGGCTACATACAGTAGTTATGATGGTGGAACAGACCTTAGTGTTCTGGTTGGCTACATACAGTAGTTATGGTGGTGGAACAGACCTTAGTGTTCTGGTTGGCTACATACAGTAGTTATGATGGTGGAACAGACCTTAGTGTTCTGGTTGGCTACATACAGTAGTTATGGTGGAACAGACCTTAGTGTTCTGGTTGGCTACATACAGTTGTTATGATGGAACAGACCTTAGTGTTCTGGTTGGCTACATACAGTAGTTATGTTGGAACAGACCTTAGTGTTCTGGTCGGCTACATACAGTAGTTATGATGGAACAGACCTTAGTGTTCTGGTCGGCTACATACAGTAGTTATGATGGTGGAACAGACCTTAGTGTTCTGGTCGGCTACATACAGTAGTTATGATGGTGGAACAGACCTTAGTGTTCTGGTTGGCTACATACAGTAGTTATGATGGTGGAACAGACCTTAGTGTTCTGGTTGGCTACATACAGTAGTTATGGTGGTGGAACAGACCTTAGTGTTCTGGTTGGCTACATACAGTAGTTATGGTGGTGGAACAGACCTTAGTGTTCTGGTCGGCTACATACAGTAGTTATGATGGTGGAACAGACCTTAGTGTTCTGGTTGGCTACATACAGTAGTTATGGTGGTGGAACAGACCTTAGTGTTCTGGTTGGCTACATACAGTAGTTATGATGGTGGAACAGACCTTAGTGTTCTGGTTGGCTACATACAGTAGTTATGATGGAACAGACCTTAGTGTTCTGGTTGGCTACATACAGTAGTTATGATGGTGGAACAGACCTTAGTGTTCTGGTTGGCTACATACAGTAGTTATGATGGTGGAACAGACTTTAGTGTTCTGGTTGGCTACATACAGTAGTTATGATGGTGGAACAGACCTTAGTGTTCTGGTTGGCTACATACAGTAGTTATGGTGGTGGAACAGACCTTAGTGTTCTGGTTGGCTACATACAGTGGTTATGGTGGAACAGACCTTAGTGTTCTGGTTGGCTACATACAGTAGTTATGATGGTGGAACAGACATTAGTGTTCTGGTTGACTACATACAGTAGTTATGATGGTGGAACAGACCTTAGTGTTCTGGTTGGCTACATACAGTAGTTATGATGGTGGAACAGACCTTAGTGTTCTGGTTGGCTACATACAGTAGTTATGATGGTGGAACAGACCTTAGTGTTCTGGTCGGCTACATACAGTAGTTATGATGGAACAGACCTTAGTGTTCTGGTTGGCTACATACGGTAGTTATGATGGTGGAACAGACCTTAGTGTTCTGGTCGGCTACATACAGTAGTTATGATGGTGGAACAGGCTTAGTGTTCTGGTTGGCTA